>NC_034412.1:94356291-94656457 GCF_002078875.1 Numida meleagris
CAGTTCCATGTGCCTTGTGTAGGCTCTTAATGAGAAGGAAGCAAGTCTACTCAAACTGCTCAAATCTGACTTCATGCATATCACGATGTTAACACACTTTGCTACGGCACATTTTGACAATGCTCAAGAAAAGTGATACAAACCCATTTCCTAAACTGGGACACAAATGCCCTTACCAAGAATACACTGCTGGTACACACTCACACTCTCATGGAGCCCAAAAGTCTCCTTGCAGTTACTCCTTCCTCTGCTCACCTGCAGAATAATAATATCTCAAAGACACAGATGTGCACAGTTAATACACTGTTTGAGTTTCCACTGATGCCTTCAGGTTTTCCACAACTGCAAGAATGTGGCTATATTGTGCATATTAAAAAAAAAAAAATCATTAAGTGAACAGAAGATGTTATAGAGCCTTCAGGAGACAGATTTCCGATGCTTACTAATTTCATTAGGTCCGTGCTTATTTTGATGCATTCCCAATAACACTAAAGGCATTTGAATGTTTTACCTTGCATCCCAAAGCATACACTGCACAACAGTATGTATCTGGACTGTGCAAACACTGAAACTAAGATGCATACACAAAAGGCAGATGCACATGGAGATAATAATCATATTGCTACCAATATAGTATAAAATGCATGAGAAATTACTTTCTCACTGCTATTGACTTGCAGACAAGGAAAAATAACAAACTAATGACCCATAAATGTGCAAAGGAAAATTATAAAAGTTATGAATCACACCACATATTCAAAGACTTTTCTACAGGTGAACAAATAGCTTCAACAATATTATTTTCAGATAGCCTAAATCTTACAAACATTACCACTGTGCTTTCCAGCATATTAAAAGCAGTGATGCAGAAGTCGTTACTTCTGTAAGAACACATTTTAGAAAAATCAAAACTAATTAATGCAATATAAAATGAGTTAAAATACAGTGTTCAGTAGAAGGAAAACTAATGCTTTTTTTTTTTTTTTTCCAAAACAGTTTTTGTCTAAATATATTGAATTTTAAAGGAGCATGTACTCTTAGTACACTCAGTACTTCGCAGTTATGGAAATAATAATTGCATGATTTCCAATAATGAGCACGTCTGGTATCAAAAGGACCCTTAAAAATGCAGTTTAGTTAATAATGGAATAACAATGAAGTCAAATTAAGGAAGAGCATTCACAGAAGGACTGTAACATAACATCATTAAGACCATATTTTTTCCGACTCTTCGTGTCAATTACTGTACATCACTAATAGTATACAGAGATAAAGGAAAATGAAAAAATAAGTCCTCACACACAGGCAATTAGTTGAAGTTACTGGCAATCTAGAACGTTCCCATGCTAATTCATAGAGAAACACCTTGTCAGAAACATCATTCAACCTAATATAGCAATTCAGCCTCAGATTCCCAAAATCTCGTTATTTATTTACATTTTATCAGGAGATACAAAGCTTTCTCAATGGCTCATCATGGTCTGGCTTTACAGACGCAGCATACAGTAGTTACCCACAAAATGTTCTCCAGTGGACACCACCAAGCCAAAGCCATCAGTAGTGCAGTTCAGAAAGTCCCACAAGCAGTAATTCAGTGAATTAAAAAAATCAGGTTGCTCCAAACAGATGACATACCACAGGGCTGTGTTATGCCATGACCAGAGAAACCTTAGGTCAAGGCAAATTGTTTGCGTGTTTGTCATTCTCAAGCCATAAGGACTCGCTTTGCAGGGGGCTTTTCCATTTCTTTTTGATTAAAAAAAACATCAGTGTGGTTAACTGAAACTGCTACGAAATAAAGAAAAACATGGACCTGGAAAATAAGAAAATGCAGGAATTCGCAAATAAAACAAAAAGTGAAAGACATCTCACTTGTGTAATTGTAAGCAGTGCAGCATTTCTGTAAACACATCATAAAGACACTAGGCATCTCCTCAGAGGCCCCGATGATCAAAAAACAAGACTCAAAAGGTTCCTTGAAATGTGGCTGAATCCTTTTGGAGTTATTCTGTAGGTAGCATACTTAGATAGTGATTTATGTACAGTCAGGAGAAGTTGAGGCATTCAGGAGGGATACATAAATGTAAAGCCTAAAGTACTGGCAAGGAAACACTGTGGCACATCATAAAATATTTGCAAATTGGGAACATATTCTACTCCTCCAGTCATAACTACTGTGCTTCCAGTTGTTTATTTCGAGTTAGGGAAGACAAAACTGCTTGTATAACATCCCAACGTGTAAAGTGAATAGTAAGCGAGCTTATCTCCAGCTTGAAATACAATAAGGGCTTTCAGACAAGCTGTTCTTCTCGAGAAGTGCTTCAAAAAGCTCAGAGTTCAACAGCAGTATCAATCAGAACCCTGTCCAGCCAAGGTGGTCATGGTCACCTCAGTTGGTCCTGGTGACTCAGCAGTTGGTCGCCTGTCACTCAGCCCAGCCTCCATCCCAGGACAGCCACAGACATCATTCTGTCTCATCACAGTAATTTACTGCTCGCTGTCACCCAGGCTAACCTTATGCAAGGTTATTGAAGAATTATTGCTTTTCTCTTTTAAATATGAATTCAGATGGAGCAGTTAAACATGGGAGCTGACAGTATCTTGAGAGTTTATAGATTTCCCTTTGCTATCAGGTATTTTCATTCTCCAATCAAGCAGAGTAACTTTAGCTGTCTTTTAAGGACATTTCATTTTCATGTAGTGCAGCATTACAATTTTACTTTGAGAAGTTAAAACTTTTTACTGATATATTTGTGAAGAAAAACTGCCTGGAGACTTATATTTTCCCTCTCTGTTTTCTTACGTTTTGCATCTTCAAGATATGACATTTTCTTCTCTATAGAAACAGGAATTATAGCCTGTAGCACCTCAGCTGCAGTGAACAGCAGTTAGGAACAGCTAGCAGCTTTAGAGAGCAAGATTAAAAAGAGCAAACACTAGGCAACATTATTCCTATGGTAATATCAGTAAAATATCAACAAAAACAAGCCTAGCCTGTAGAACTCTGAACCTCACGCCTATACGTTCAATAGTAGTAACACAAGGAATTCAGAAAGGAGTGTTCATTCCAAAGAGCAGTCAAGGACGTCAATAAGCAATACTAAGCATTCTCTGTCCTCAAACACAATTATAGTAAAGTGAAAGCCAAGCTCTTCTGAAATGTTAGTAGTGGCTGAGAGCAGGAACATGGGGTGGGAATGAAGGTTAACTCCACAAGTCCAAAGGCTACAGAAGATGACTAAGTATTTGAACTGGATGGGAAATGTCTTTTCAAATGTGCACTTGTACTCATGCCAAGCCAGAATTCAAGTGGTTACAGAGATCTTTAACAGTCGTGGCTTACTCACTTGTCAACTGCTTTCCAAATTTGTCTTTGATACTCCACAGCAACCCAAAATTCACAGTCTGTCTTTATTTGGCACTGAAACCAATGATGTCAGAGCATCTTTTTAAAGCATATTTTTCTAAAGATATCATTTTCTTCTTTTCTCATCCTAACCAGACATCAACAAGCAGCACCCTCATGCTTACAAGAAAGAGTGCCCAGAGCTGGTTTACATGAATTTGGCAATGAGCTTCTAGTCCATGAATCTAAGCTTAAGAGCTGGAGCTACCACTTTTCTAGGATTGTTGCTTCCTGTCAGCCTGCATAAAAGATCCATGAGAGTAAAACAGCAGGAAACTAGACCACGGTCAGAGCTAGCCATCCACTGAACAATATTTTCATTTAAGTAAATGGAAAACAGTTGTATTAACAGCTTCTGCGGAACTGTATTTAGCTCTCTGCAGGACAATAGTCAAGAAATGCTTTTTTATTTATTTATTTTTTAAATAAATGGTTGCATTTATTAAATGTACCTAAGGTTTTGAGGAAAAATAATTCCAATTTTCTGAGAGATAGAAAATGCCATATGACCTAACCAACTGAGATTTTTCCTGCCTCCACTTCCCAGAAAAAAAAGATTTTTAAGTTCCACTGAGTTCAGCATGGAAATAAGAGTGATCATTCTGGGAAAACATTTTGACAGAGCTACTGATAAGAAAAATGGAATGTATGTATTACTAGAGATCTACTACAAGATACACAAACAATAATGAAACAGTACATATCTCATCTCCATAGAAGTTCTTTCTCAGTTCTTATGTACTGTGAGACTCCAGCCAATGCAATGTGTTATAAAAAATACATAATTATTCTTAGAACTGGTAAAAATACTAGGAAAAAAATTTCCTGTAGCAACAATAATTCCAAAATCTTCTACAACAATAACTGTTTAAATATCCTCTGAATTGGGTCTGGAACATCTGAGTATTTGTGAATTAAAGACGTCTTAAAAAAATCTCATTCACTATGGAGGAAATAGTACAAATCAACATTTATCTGAAAAGAAGGAACGAGGAATGAAAACACACCTCTACAACCACGTCTTGTCACAGACCTCTGTTGTGACATTTCTTTATAACCAAAAGAAGGACATAACTACTAAACCAGCATTATTTTTCTCTTCTAAGTTGAATTCTGCCCTGTCCTTTTTAACTGAACTTCTTTTCATATTTTATTTGGATGCCAACATTCTGAAAGTGGCATTTGCTTTTTTTTTTTTTTTTTTAAACTCATATCTCTATGCCACACATCTTGAAATTTAGTTTCACCAACCTTGTGTCTTGCTCACCCAACAACGCGATGACTTGTGGTATCTGTTTATCCAGTTTTCCAAACTGCACAACAGCTTGAACTTACTTCAGTGAAACTTTGGGTAACACACAGAGAGATCTCTCACTGACATAAAACTAGCCTTAGGAACATTATACTCTACCTGGTAGCCTGTGATGGATCCATAAAGACTGGAAAGGCAAACAGGAGAAACAACAGTGCTGTGTGTGTTAAATTTTCCTTTGCAATGCAGCAGAGTATATTGATCTACCAAAAGCTGGTAAAGCAACTGGTGATGAAAACAGACCACAGGTGCAGGGAATATCAGGAGATATGACAGATGTACTTAAAAAGCCCTGCAGGAGCACAGAAGATAAGATGCACGCCTCTCCACAGGCAGCTTTCTAAGAAAGAGGTAGGCACAGTGGGTGTTCTGCAGGTGGAGGAAGTTTTCTTACACAACCTATGCAACATAAAAGGCAGAAGTTCTTTCACTGTTCAGCTAGATGCTATTTCCTTTTGTTGCAAGCAAAACCTGGTAAAACCCCTTTTTTTCTCCTTGCATTGCCTTTAGCATTTAGCTAGAAAGCACAAGCGGCTTGTATCATCACACAGCCAACCTTCTGTTTCATACAGCTGCCTGTAACCCTCCCAGTTTCCTCTTCGTGCCTCGAATGACATCCACAAGCACAACAGCAAAAAAAAAATAATAAAAAAAAAATCAGTGAAACGTCAAGAATGACAGCTTCATTCCGAGTGCGTTTCTTTTGCGCTATAATTTTACTTAGTATCTATGGAAATTTAATGTAAAATAGATTTTAAGCCACAACAAATTTATATAGATCTTTGCAGTGTCAATGTTTAACATGGTAAAAGGGATTACAGAATCTACTTGGCTACCAAGCAGTTTGAAGTCCCCTCTGATCCCAATCGTAGAAGTAGATAACTAGAGAGGAACAGTTGTAAGCTGGAGAATGATTGACCTAGCATTGACTCTAAATGACATTGCAAATATCCAACAATTCATTGTCTGTAACTGTAAACCAGGACCACTGAATATTCAATTTGTTCTATGCTTTCTGTATCTCATGGCAAGTATGAAAGGGGTATGCAATGCACATGTGATCAACAATCATCAGCCAAACTGATCTATCATTTTCCAGGTGTCATTAAAGAGGGGGAAAAAAGGTCAAATTCTATTTTACGTGCTTTGATAGAAGGCTTTCCATGGTTTAAGTCTCTGTGGGCAGAAGCTAAATGCGTCCATCTTCACCAAATCATCTCAGAGGTACAGACTCAGAGTTACAACTGCATCATGTCAGGCAGCTGGGTGCTCATGATTCAGTTTTACCCTTTTGAAACTTAACCAAGCTTTTAGAAAACTTTCCAAATGAAATCTTTTTTCATAAGGAACATGCTCAGTATTATTGCGAAGGAAATCTATCCCTAGCAAAAATTTAAATATTGAATCAAATTCTGCTAAGGTAGACAAATTAGAGTAATTCAGTCTCTGGATAGATGCCCAAAAAGAGCTGTCTACAACCTAGGTATCTAATCTTCCATTCACATTCATGGGGATTTGGTTAATATAGTCTGAGATCTCCAGAGTTATTCAGCTTATCATATATCAGATTATAAAACTTAGCTTATAAAACAAGGCCTTGACAGGATTCATCATTCATTCAGTTATAAAAGAAGCTTAAACACCTCGGGCTCAATTGATTTGATGAAGGTAGGAATCAAGCCATTTGCTGTTCCTAGAGCATATACAACATAGATGTGGGGCTGGCAGATACAATACAACACCTATGGTAGATCCAAAAGCCTCCTATTGGCACACTGCAGCCAAGAGCCTTAGTTTAAACAATTACCTAAACCAATAATTTAAAACGATTAACTGAGACCCTCATTCAGGCACATGCATCTATATGTAAAAACATAAACGTAAGTGTCTACGAATATAAACTGAATCCCACCTCTTGTATCCACTATGATCAGCTTGGACAGTGTTTAATGCAATACCATTCTTAAATTCTGCTATCTCAGTTGTGTTTAGGTTAGAAGTACTTCACTTTTCAGGAAATTAAGTATATATTATGATATTACAATGTGCATTCAATAGCTAGAAAAAGAGCTTAAATTAATTATATTCCAGTACACATCATGAAAAGTCTTAATTATAGGAACTGTGTGGCTTAGACCAAATGAAAAAAAGAAAAGGAAGAAAAATGGAAGATATCATGGTAACAGATATTCACACCATTATGGCTTAAGCAACAACTAGGAAGCTGTTAGCCATCTTCAATGTCTTCATAAATGCTTACAGTGACTTAAAACTTTCCCTTCTGTGTAGATGGGGTCAGAAATAAAGTAAGAGTGTTTGTGGTCAAAAGGCAAAGTGCATTCCATTACCAAAAACGTGTGCACTTAAAAAGATGCACCGCAATGACAAATAACAATCCATCAGATCTCTTTTTGAAAAACCTATAACAATGACAGACAACTAACTAATAATTCTGTACAGCAAGATTTTGTAGGAAGCAATCCAGAACATTCCCTTCCATCACAGCCTCTTCATAATGGCTAACCCAGAATGCAACTGCATAGACTTTGCTTTCTATCACATCACAAGAACTTTTCAACCATCACTCAATTTAACAACGACAAATAGCAAATCGATTCTTTTAAATTCCACACTAGTGTTAACAGCTACTTCTTATGGTGACTACCATTTGGAATAAATATCCTAAAATGTCATAGTTATTTCTAGCTGTACAACAAAATAGCTCAAGGATCGAATTTTGCAGTTTGTCAGCCTACCAAATAACTATATAACTGTGTAACAACGTAAATAACAATGGTGAAGGTTCGTCTTCAGACAGCCTTACTAACAATATTTTAATGATTCCAGAAGAATAGGATCGAAAATTGCAGTCGTAGCCTGGTAGAAATGACAGACAAGCATAGGGAGGATTGTCAGTCTAAGAATGTTTCTTCAGACATCTATTCGAAGATATTTAAGATCGTATAAAGCAAGTTTGTAAAGAGAATTTAAAACTTTTCATTAGTGTTACATTCCAGTGCCCAGAGGGTCACAGAAGGGCAATGATAGTTACAAGGACTGCCTGATTCAAATGGCAACTACCACGGTTTTAGAAGGGAACAAATCATTTCTCTGTAGTTCTCCCAACAATAACTTGCCATTTTTAAGTTGTTTGTATGGCTTAGGAATTCAGACATCCTCCACAGGACTCAGGAGTAATATTTAAGAGTTTTAATACATTAGGCAGAGAGAATTTTCTCAGATAAGTTAGGCAGAACAAAGGTTACACACTGCAGGTTAACACCATGTTGTCAACAGCTCTTGAATCCCTACATACACAGCTGTATTTAAGGCACGGAAGACATAGTTGTGGGAACAACACCTGTTAATATTACTCACTACTTTCACAGCAACAGAATATTTAATAGCTCCAACAGCAAGCCAAGACCTTCAGTGGCTTAACCCACATAGTCGACACATTATCTCACATGAGCATCTATAGGTAGCATCCTAAGAAACACACACAATGACCATTATTGCACCGTGGCTATCATTTTGATAATGAACTGTATTCATTTTCATTAGCGAAAACTGTTCTCAGGCAATTATGCACTGACACTGTTTGCCACCAGGTTTCATTAAAGAAGTATTTTATCCCAATGTGATTATTTGCTGGCTATTTACTGCATAAGAAGGAACTTCAATGCTACAGCTATGGAGAGCGAGGAGTTGCTTCACAGACCAAAACACATCCCTGTGAACTCCTAATTGCACCAAAGTTCTGCCAAAAGTTTGCAAGACATTTAGAAGTCAAATGATTGAAACAGCTCATACGAAGAAACAGTACTGTGGTTTTTTTTTGTTTTTTGTTTTTTTTTTTTTAACAATTAAAGCCTTTTACTAGAGAAAAGCGTAATAATCTAGCGGAAAAGAAACCAGTGCTAAGCATGCATCACTTACGTTGTTCATGTACTCGCTGAGCAGGTCCTGCAGTGCCTGCCGCACGGCGTTGCACTCGGCTACGATGCGCTCGCGGCGGTCATCCCGCGTGCACGAGGAGTCTGCCATCAGCGCCGCCCCGCTGATAATGCTCTCCAGCCTCTCCTCCAGAGACGGTCTGAAGCGGGCCTCGCTGAACGTCATGGGGTCTAAGATGATTTTGTTCTGAAAAGCAAAACAGGAGGGAGAAGATGAGCGGGATAAACGGATCTCCGTGAAAGATGTGGATCTGTTGGTTGAAGGTGTTGGGTATGTTCAGATTGAAGAAGAGAAGACTCTGGAGGGACCTCACTGCAGCCTTCCAGTACTTAGATGGAGCTTATAAAAAGGAAGGAGAATGACTTATTATGTTGTCTGACAGTGATAGCACAAGGAGGGATAGTTTTAAACTAAAAGAGGTGAAATTTACACTGTATGTTAGGAGGAAATTCTTTACTCACAGGACAGTGAGGCTGCCCAGAGAGCTGTGGGTGACCCATCCCTGGGAGCATTCAAGACCAGGCTGGATGGGGCCCTGGGCAGCCTGACCTGGTGGGTGGCAACGAGCCCACAGGAAGGGGTCAGAACAGGATGGTCTTTAAGGTCTCTTCCAACCCAAGACATTCCACGACTCTATAATTCTAGATACTGACTCTTACTTTTTTAATGTCTCTTATTTCAGCAGCTTCAAGGAGTTTCTAACCATTCCTATGGATAAATTATCTACCAAATTCCTAAGAAATAACTATTAAACCAATATCTGGCAGCTAAGAAATCCCACTGTATGTATAAAAATAATTCACAGCGTATACATATTTTAACATATATCAACACTACTGCTGCAAACAGCACAACTGGTTCAAATAACAGTTTGGGAAGCACATAGTAAAAAACAAATCAACACAAACTACTGGGCTATGTATATAATGATTGTGTCTCTCTACCACTGTACATCATATATGTATTTTTTATCTTGATGTACCGTAAGTTCACAATTTCTTTTTCCTCAACCATCAGAATATTTTTTTTTGTTCGTCAGGAAATTCATTTGAAAGGTGTAAATATTCATAGAATCATAGAATCATAGAATTAGCTAGGTTGGAAAAGACCTACAAGATCATCCAGTCCAACCATCCACCTACCACCAATAACCCCACTAAACCATGTCTCTCAATGCTATATCTAAATGTTTCTCGAACACCTCCAGGGCTGGTGACTCCACCACCTCCCTGGGCAGCACATTCCAGCGCCTGACCACTCTTTCAGAAAAGTAGAATTTCCTAATGTCCAGCCTAAATCTCCCCGGCGCAACTTGAGGCCATTCCCCCTTTTAGAAGTGCAAGTTTTTATCACTTAAAAGGAAGTTGAATAACCTTAATTAATTCCTCCAGTCTGATTGTTTTTCTTTTATTAGATTTATACTTCTAAAATGCGACTACATCACAGCAATATTAAATGAAAAAGATAAAAATCAGGGAATTCTCATTAACACCACAAGAAAACCACACTAGGAAATCATGCAGAAATAGCAATGTGAAACTTCTATGATTGCTGTTCTATGTTATGTCTTTTGAAGACATTTTCTAATTTCTTATTAAATGAGGAAAAATGTTGGATCATTTATTTAAAGAAATCTGAGGCTACATGATAGGAATACAGTCCAAACATGTCTTTAATTTGCCAAGTAGTACAATAGTTAATAAAATATCTTTGCTGTACTAGAAAATGTTTGCTTTTCAAGGACTGTTCAGTATTTAAAACATCTTATTTCTTGAGTTACGACCATTGTTAAGCACCTCATATATCAAATGTGCTACCAAATATCAAAAAGTGCTAAAATGCACAGATTCTGCCCCAGTGGCGTATAATCTCATGTCATATTGTGTCCTTTAAATCACCAATATGTCATATTATGAATTGTTTTTCTGTCCTTGTAGATTGAGGTAACAAATACAAAAGAAGTAATCTGCCCCCACTTACAGGCACCTTAGCAACACCGTGTCACTCACTAACCTTTAGCTGCAGTCATGCAAATAAGTTCCATAATGGTTTATTGTCTAAAAATGTTCTCTGAGCTGCACTCTTCCTATTTGTGTTTTAAAAGAAAATCATGGAACATGAACAAAATGATCTAAAAAAGGTAAAGCTACCTTGTTTTCTAAGAATTAGCACAAGCATCTTAAACCACACAGGATTTTATTAATGAACCAATTGAGTTTTCTCAGTATTTTTGATGACATTATGATTTGTCCATTTCCTGCAATATCTCACTTCAAAGTGATACAGTTAATTTGAAAAAAATACCATATACTACATTAAAATGTAAATCAGGATTCAGGGGCATGAGATATATCCAACGTCCTCTTATAACCCTGAAAACTGTATCAGATTGCTATGAATCAGCAGATACTCAAATTAAGTTATTCTAGGTTACATTCTGATTCTAGTTATATATGGGGTATGGCTTCTAGGGAGGTCAGTGAAACTTCCAATTAATTCCTCTGCATACACATGCACTCAAAAAATTAAAAAATCCAAAAAGGAAAAATTAAAAAAAAAACAACAACCACTACTCTCACTACTGTACACAGAAAAAGGATCAAACCCTGAGATATTTGTAACGTAACTAAATGCAAAGCAGTTAAATAGCAACAAGTGCAAGGATGTCAGGAAATTTATTGAGATTCATTCATTAATAAAAAGGAAATATAGAAGAATTCTAAGCAGATATGATATTGTTCCAGCTCCAGGAACTGCTGACTTGACAGAAATGAATGCAACATTAACCAGAATGTGAAATAATGTCTTGTGTGTATCTTCTAGGGTCTACGTTTCACAGCTGCAAGCAAAGCAGTTTTACAAGCATCTAAATTAGAAATGACTTCTCTAATAGCTGGGCCTACGCAAATTTATGTAGCTGTGCTTTTCAGTCAAATGTTAATACTTAGAGTTCACTGCAAAACTGACATTCATAGCATTGGGATTTTCACAAAGCAGCTATATAAATTCATGTTTACAATAGCATATTTAATTCTGTAATAGCAAGAATGAAATTGCATCAATTGACCTATCTTAGCAATTTATGTCAATTATAAGAAGCATAGGCAAAATAAATTCCTTTAAAAACCTGTAAAGGACAAGTCTCAAGTTTCCATCACTTATTGACAGCCAGTTAGTTGATGAATGTAGATTAATTGCAACATCAAATATGTTTTAATTAATTAACTAATATTAAAACCATAAATCAATGACTGACACTATAATCCAGCTTTCACAATTAAGTGTTTCAAGGCTCTTTGCAACTGCAGACTGACTAGTATCAACTGTATCTTTGCAATGGGCTATAAACGTACATTATTTTGGCTTTATTTGCTGAAACAAATTCCAAGAAAATTAATTTCAATATAATTACAGACTTAAAGTCTGTTAAACTTGGGATAATATCTTCTTTAAACGTATTTCAGTTAAATATTTCCTCTATTTTTTAAATGAGTGCTTATGGAGTTGTTGTAATGTATTTTTAAAAAACGCAGGCTTGCAGAAAATAGATGCCTTTGTACCAATGAGTAGTATATGCCATTTCTTTCTTGCTGAAGGGAAGAAGTTTTTCACACAGAGGGTGGTGACGCACTGGAACAGGTTGCCCAAGGAGGTTGTGGATGCCCCGTCCCTGGAGGCATTCAAGGCCAGGCTGGACGTGGCCTGGTCTAGTGCTTGGTGACCCTGCACTCAGCAGGGGGGTTGAAACTAGATGAGCATTATGGTCCTTTTCAGCCCAGGCCATTCTATGGTTCTATGAAAGAGGAATAATCTCTCATAGACATTAATAAACTTCTGAAATCTAAAATCTGAGATTAATTATCCACACTTCAACAGATAATATTGAAAATAACTACATACTGCAGCCTGCTCCAAAGAGACAAGGTCAGAGATTGCAATGGATATACCTTTAAATTTTAGCGCATGACTTGAGTTGCGTGTTATAGGAAGTCCTATCGCAGGAACCACTCAAACCAACAGCGGACAAGCCTCACAAGAAGCAATGCAAATGCAGCAGTGACCTGATCTGAGCTGGCATTGGTGCCCTATACCTCTAAGCAATGCAGCATCTCTCCTGTCCTGAGAAACCACCATAACAGAAGCAACCCAAGCCATGGACTAAAGGAACCCAGCAAAAATTTTGTGGAAAGTTTACAGGATGGGCAACAGGATTGATCTCTGTGTACATATCTAAGGATGGAAAGAGGGGTGATGATTAACGAGGATGCTATGGATAGTCTAGGATACCAGTTCATATGATGTCATGCTCATTTATAAAATCTAGGAGCAAAGAAGAAGAATGAGACATTTAGACTTGCAATACTTATCTTCCCAAGGAACCATCACATGTAATGACTACTACTTTCCTGCAAGTGGTTAAAAAAAAAAAAAAAAAAGTCCAGTTCTGCAGGAGCTGAAAAGCAGCCAAAATAAAAAGAGATCCAAATAGATCCTAAGTCAATGTACAGACTCGTAACCTTTGATACTGCTCAGCGTTTTAGCAAGCTTGAATAAAAAGCTCACGGAAAGCATCATCTTTTCAATGTTTTAAATTGAAATAGTGAAACCACTTCTACTTTACCACCTTAGAGCTGGAAACAAACTGATTCTTAAACTCAAATCTCAGCTATAACTTACAATGTAAATTCAGGCAGGAAAATGTCTGAGATAACGTTTTTGGGAAAAAACACACAAAACAGGTCCATACCATTTTCCTGTTTATATACATGAGTGTATGAGAGCAGAAGAGAAGCACAGATTCCCACCTGCACACAAATGTCTGTTTGAGAGCTCCACAGTCAATAACCTCTCATCTTACAGAGTGAGCAAGAAGGGATTCATGATTTGCTTGCAATTCCTGCATTGTTCTACTGCGTAAAAGGATGATGAGAGTAATTATGGTCTTTGCTTGGCTTTTATACTACCAATGAAATGAATAACAGGTTATTTCTTCTCAGAATTTAGTAGAAGTAAACTTCGAAACAAAATATCAAACTATATAAAAGGAGCCATGCTATGTTTTAAGGGGAATCAACTTCTCTCTTTAAGAAAATTAACAGATAAATAAGTACTAGTTGGGAAAAACAAACAAGCAATGAAAAAAAGATACCACAACAAACAATTCAAGCTCTTCCTTGCAAGTGTAGGAGAAAAGGCAAACTGATTATTCGGACTCAAAGACAGGAAAGGAATCTTTGGAGAACAGAATAAAATATCTGTGAGTCTAACACGAGAAGCTACAAAGGACAAAAAAAAGAAACAACAAAACAAATGTAAATTCTGAAAAATATTCATGTATTTGCATGAAACTGACAAACAGTAGCAGCCATTACATCACTGTCCACCTGAAGCTCTGCAGATGGAGGAAATAACCTAAACAGAACAGAAATATCTTTCCAGTAAGAAACTTTTCCATTATACAGTTTTGCAAATATGCATACCTGATGTAATTCCAGTAAACAGAACTGATATATTAAATGCCAGGATGAACAGCAGAGCACAGTGGAAGAGAGACTTAATTGGGAGTTAGGGCTCTGAGGTTCCTTTAGTGACTCTTGTGTTAATCTGCTGTGTGACAGGACAAACAATACCTTCTTTCCTCTATTTCTCTTTTTATACTTTATTTGTTCTTCTATTTAGAATGTAAAGCCTTCAGGGCCGAGATCATTTCATAACGCGCTTGTCAGTGATTTCACTGAAGGGAAATATCCTTTTTAAGGCTAATGAGACTGCAAAGTAAATAGTATATCACAACAAGGAACTACATTCCCAGTGGCAAATGCCTTTAAAACATTAAATTGATAGATACCATAGATGAACAATGTCATTAACTAAAAAAATTGTCTCTGTATAAAAAAGGAATATATAATATATTGAGGGACCCACTTTTGTAAAATAACATGGGAGCCAATACTGGATAAGTGTTGCTTTGGAGATCTGTCTGCACATCCATGGAAAGAAATGCAGTGTGCTCATGGCTTTGTTTTATGTATGTACATCTATGTACACCTAAGGTGCTAACAAGGCTATTTAAATTCCTGTTTAGTGACAAATCAAATGTTTTCATCTGACACAGTGTTGTATTTCACAGAGACACCACACAGCTGAGGTTTAGAAAACACAGTACCAAGAGTGCAACAGCACAGGGACTTTTCCAGCTCCCCAAAATTCACTCTTCACACTCCAAAACCCCATCTCCACCACCAGAGTTCATGACTGATTATTCAGGTTAGAACATAATAAAAATGACATGTAGTAGTTATTAGTATGAAAAAGTCTATCCTCTGAGGAAGGCCACCAAGATGATCAGAGGGCTGGAGCACCTTTTCTGTAAAGAAAGGTTGAGAGAATTGGGCCTGTTTAGCTTGGAGAAAAGAAGGCTCCGGGGAGACCTCATTGTGGCCTTCTAACACTTAAAGGGAGCATATAAACAAGAGGAGGCACAACTGTTTACATGGGTGGATAGTGATAGGACAAAGGGGGAATGGTTTTAAGCTAAGACAGGGGAGATTTAGGTTAGATAGTAGGGGGAAGGTTTTCACTCAGAGGGTGGTGACGCACTGGAACAGGTTGCCCAAGGAGGTTGCGGATGCCCCATCCCTGGAGGCATTCAAGGCCAGGCTGGACGTGGCTCTGGGCAGCCTGGTCTAGTGGTTGGTGACCCTGCACTCAGCAGGGGGGTTGAAAGTCGATGAGCATTATGGTCTTTTTCAACCCAGGCCATTCTGTGATTCTATCAAAGCTTTTATTCTTTACGAAAACGTTGGGACTACCCTAACAGCAGTTTAATAGTTAGTATTTAAGTCTCTAATTACATTGTTAAATTTGTGTTAATATGTTCCTTAAACATATTACAGGAATAACTATGGAGATATTACTTCCATCAGATATTGTTGATGTTTACATGTGACTTACATAAGCATCTCACAAGTGCTAAGCCAGCACATTCAAAATAGTACAAACTGTAATTGAACTGGATAATTTCACTAAGCATGGCTAAGCATAACCTGAAAAATCTTTAATCTATTTTGGTTATAACCATTCAGATATTCATAATTATTATTAACAATTAAAATTCCATTACCCACAGTGGAATAATTATTTTCCTGGAGAATATCTATTGTTAAGGATAGGTATATAAATATATGTTTCTGTTGATTCGATTTTTAAGATGTGTTTCATTTGTGTTTCCACTGCCTAACAAATTTGTTTGGATAAGAGTTCACTACAGAATCTCCTCTGCAAATAAACTGATCATTGTCCTATGATAGCTTAAATGCATTTGAAAGGAAAACACAGTCAAAAGAAGTGGCAGAAGTAAGGTACAGTTAAACATGCAAATAGCATTTTGAACTGCTAAATTTTTTTTCTGCAAGGCTAATCTACAACACAAAAAGCTGAGATGCAGCATTTCGGGGGAACAGAAAAGAAACACCAAGAAACCCCGCTAGGTGGTGCTCTTAAACAGAAAATATCCGTCCAGCAGCTCACCAGCAGCATTCGCAGTGCCAAGGAAGAAATGAATGCACACGACTCCAGCTGCCTGTGGGGAGCGGTGTTTCCCTTTAGAAAAGGTCCTGTTCCTGCTACATATTTGATACCAAAATCTCATCATTTCCAGTGCTGCCACTGACGGTATGGAGGTGATATTTTCACAATAATACTTCCCCATGTACACACAAGCATAGATAAAACAGTAGCTGAAATATGTATGGTGCCAGCTACCAAGATCAAAAGTAGAAAAAAAAATCCAAAATAGATGAATAAAACAATTTTTCTTGCTGCCACATGGAGAATTCTGAATTACAGCCCTTTCCCCTCTTACAGAACTCTTACCTCAACAGAAAGGCAAAGGCTTTTGCAGAAGGTAAAAGAAAGTCAGAAATTAATTGAAGAAAGAGGGAATAACTTGAATCCACTGTATTTTCCTACTTTCCTAAAGTATCAAGTGATGTGCAGCACACTTCCATCCCCTTGTTCCTGAAGGCAATGAACAGAAAATGGAAAACAAGAGGCTAAGGATAGTGTCCAGGGAAGGAAGAGAGGGCAACTGCAAAGCTGTTGGCTGAAATAACCAAATAATGTCAGAAAAGTGGGAAAGCAAATCGACTAACCCACTGAGTTTGTTGAGCATCAAGTTTACATTCACTATTCTAGTAACTTCTTGGGTGGGGGGTGGGGGGGGAAGATACAATGACAAGAGAGAAAAGCTAAAAGAGGGGAGATTTGTATTGCATATAAGAAAAAATTTTTTTTATGGTAAGGACAGTGAGTCACTGGCACAGGTTGCCCAGAGAGCTGGTGGATTCCCCATCCCTGCAGGCACCCAAGGTCAGGCTGGAGGGGATCTGAGCACCTGATGGAGCTGTGGTGTCCCTGTTCATTGCAGGGGAGTTGTTCCAGATGGCCTTTAAAGGACCCTTCCCGCTCAAAAGTTTAAGATTCTATGATTCGGTGACAAAGTTCACCAGGCCCCTGAAAATCTACTCTGTGCATTCCTCTCTTGAAAGGTCAGGTCAACATTCTCAATATATTCTTTTTATTTTTTATTTCTTGCAAACACGTAAAGTTTTTAGATATACTGTAAAGTAGAATATTGTTCTGTTGTTCACTATTTTCTCAGCATGTGAGGGATGACCAATCTGAGATTTTTCTCCATTCAAGGGATCCAAGAAAACGCCAAAACCAATTCACAAATGGCAACCTGGCTTGCATCAGAAATAGCGTAGCCATCAGGACCAGGGAGGTGATCATCCCTCTGTAATCAGCTCTGGTAAGGCCGCACCTCGAGTACTGTGTAGTACTGTGTTCAGTTTTAGGCCCCTCAGTACAAGAAAGACATTCAGGCCTTGAAGCATGTTCAGAGAAGGGCAGCAAAGCTGGTGAGGGGTCTGGAACACAACTGTTATGAGGAGCCACGGGGGGAACTGAGATTGTTCAGTCTGGAGGAGGTTCAGGGGAGACCTTATTGCCTTCTACAACTCCCTGAAAGGAGGTTGTAGCAAGGTGGGAGTTGGCCTCTTCTCCCAGGTGGCAGTGATAGGATGAGAGGGAATGGCCTAAAGCTGCACCAGGGGAGGTTCAGGTTGGATATTAGGAAGAATTTATTCTCAGAAAGAGCAGTGAGGCATTAGAACAGGCTGCTCAGGAAAGTGGTAGAGTCACTGTCCCTGGAGGTGTTTAAGGAAAGAGTAGATATAATACTTAGGGACATGGTTTAGTGGGCAATATGGGAGGTAGGTGGACAGTTTCAGCCGAGCTTTGCTTTCAAAGTGTTATTAGTACATCCTACAGCTACATTTCCAGAAACTAAGAAATCCCAGCCTTGGTCCATACTCTGACTGCATACACTCTCCAGCTAGTTGGAGATACCCTGTACCCAACAAATATAATTTCAGCCTGTCACTGACAACAAGTGACTACAGCAGTCCTTTGACAATGAGAAAGAGACCTAATCAGCCTTATCAGACAGAAACTGCTATTTGCTCAGTGCAAACATTATATTTTCAGAATTCATAGTAAGCTCTTAGCAAACTCCCCTATGTACCTTGCAGAAATTGGGATAATTTTTTTCCAGAGTAGCAAAAGCTCCCTTAGTTGTTGCAGTAAGAACCCAGAAATACCTAATGACCATAAAATGTATAACAAACTTTATTATTAAAATCCTTCACTATTAAATCAAGAAGTATCTGGAATTAAATGATCTGAAAATGAAAAAACATGTAAGGACAATTAAACATGTATTTTTTGTAAGTTTTATCTATTTCAAGCAGTACTTCAATGCAGCAAATATAGATATGAAAGAGATTCATAAACTCTCTGCATTTCTACCTAAATAATTTCTGAGAAGCAATAAATGATAAAACTTTCCAAAGATTTAGCTGCTAATAGCTCACAGGTAATTTTATACCACAAGTCACAGTGCTATATGACTCTATAGAGTATGACAATGTAACACCTAACATAAACATAACAGCTGAAGGGTTCAAAGTAGGTAGGATAATGATTTATATTACATGTGATGATATTTTGATAGAGAAAATACTCAGGCTAATTACACTGCAGTCATTTGAAGTGTTAAGAAACAGAGTGCTGATTCTGAAATCAGAAATACTGAACTCTGAGAACGGGTAAATGCTACGGAAAAATATGCAAACATTTTTAATATGGCAGAATTAACTTATCCTACAATACCAGGTTTAGGATGCACTTCAGAATAAAACCAAATGGTCACTGTAAAATAAATACATTGTGCAATCACTCTCACTGCAAAAAATAACCTTCCTTTCTCATGCTGAAGTAGAACTCTTTTCTGCCATATCTGTACTAAAGACATAGTTACATGAGACTGGTAATTTTGCTTGCTTTCCTACTCATACAATATAAGGGTAAATTCAGAATTATCCCATGACTGGAGCTACAAATTTGGGCTTTCCCTGAAGTTTAGGGAATGTTGTCTCCGTTACAACATTATGCCCAAACAAATCTCAGCCAACAGCTAATCCCTGAGGTGAAATAAGAAATGCAGTTAGAAAGTGGATAAAACAATTGTTTCAATCTTTGCATCCTCACTAAGATAAGAAAGTTTTCATTTCCTAACGCTGGAAAAAAAATTCAGAACTCTGTTTCTCCACGTGCAGCTGCGTGTCCACACATGATCCTATGACAATGTACTTCCCATGCACATTTACAATGCCTGCCACACATCATGTAAACTAGGAAAGACTTTACCTGAGGAGAAAACCGATGAATGAATGTTTTCCAAACAAGGCAGCGCTCAACATCAGATGTCTCGCATCGCCTCCGCAGCCCAATGAATCACTAAATTTACTTTCACTAAGCACAACAGCCTTTTCCAGAGAGCAGTAGCATCATCAGTTTAGATCTGCTAAGAGTCACGTGCTTTCTGTGACTGTTTGTCGAACCTCCACTGTCCATAACAGCAAAGTCCCACACAAAAGCCAGAGTACAATCAGATAAACAGGGAGATTATTCCCAGGACCTTACCAGTAAGGCATCTGTAAGCTGAGAAGGCCTTGAAAACCAGGCAGAATTCTTGAAATCTCGACTCACAATAATTTTACAGGAAAAACTACATAATTAGAAATAGAGATACTGCAAAAATATCACTACTGTCAATGCAGGCAGTAGTATTTATTTATTTATTTTTTTCCTAACAGTACAATGAAATCTGAATCTATCTCTGGGTCCCACAGTAGCTCTGAATGGTTTTAGCAGTGTTTCATCTTCTGCAGCTCCTTTTCATTCACTACACTGGCAACTACTTTGACCCATGAAGGAAGAAATTTGATCTGAGCATGGCTTCTTGTTTGCAGCATGAGGAACCACGACAGGAAAAGAGTATGTTATCAATGGCACAAACCCTTCTGCCACTCAGCTACCAGCCCATTTCCTCTCCTATGCCTATCCACACATTTTCAGCTGACATATTTTCAGATCTGCCCCTACTTCCCTATTGCTATCATTTGTGTATTCATTCTCTGCATTTTTTATTACCATATCCTACTCGGTCACTGAGCTTTCCTTACTCCTGTTACATTTATTATCATCTTCAGTGTAAACCCAATGACAGTAAGCTGCAGATTCATAAGGGAAGCCCAGTCCTAGGACAGGAGATGAACCATCTGTACAAATACCTCAAATTCCAGCCCTAAATACTGCAGGATTGAGTAACTCCTGAAAAAGGTGTGACATATATTATGTTAGGAAATACTACTTTTCTGAAAGAGTGGTCAGGCGCTGGAATGGGCTGCCCAGGGAGGTGGTTGAGTCACCGTCCCTGGAGGTGTTCAAGAAACGTTTAGAAGTTGTGTTGAGGGACATGGTTTAGTGGAGTTATTGGTGGTAGGTGGATGGTTGGACTGGATGATCTTGTAGGTCTTTTCCAACCTAGCTAATTCTATGACTCCATTCTATCTTTGAATTGCAACTTTGTACATTAGTGTCAGAAAAAAGTACACTGCTCCCTAACAATAATTTTGGTAAAACTTCTTTAAAGTCAAAATTAACTTATCTAACACCAGAATTTTCATACGTTGTCTTGAAGTTTTGTACTTTCTAAAGAACTATCCTCAAGAATGAAAAGGGGAAAAAATGTTAAAAAAACTAGAAGTGAAATTAACATATAAAAGTTAGGTGTTAAGAAAGTTACTTAAGCAAAACTAGCTGTTTCTGAAACAGAGGCTGCAGCATCTTGTCTGCAACTAACAGGACTGGTATCAACTGTGTTTGATCGGTGCCTTATTTGATGAACATAATTCATTATTTAATAAACACTTTGTTAATGTTTCCAGGATGCTCAGCTCCACCATCACCTTTATTTTCCTGTTTCATCTTCCTTCCTGACATGCCAGATAAACCTGATTTTGCCATTCAACAGAAGACATGAAAAATGTCACAGAAATAAACTGTCAGATTAATCACACTTTGTGTTATTTACATAGCTGGATTTTTCAAGGATGCTAGGGCAGAGGACAAGTTCTTTTTCTCTAGCACAGCTGCAGCATAGGAGTACAAACTCCTTATAATTCAAGTCCATTAGCATCAAATAACCATTTCTCGTTACAAATAACACAAATCAACGTCTGCACTTTGCCTCTGCATTCTAAGGAAATGAACCTGAATGAAAAGAGAAATTTGAGTCCTATCCAAAACCCACTTAATTAAAAGCACTGTAGATTTCATGGTGAAACATTTCATTTTCCATACACTTCTGATACTTACATCAAATTCATTTAGTGCAGCAGCAAGCTCTCCTATGCCAGTGTGCCCCTTGTTCTCATCAGTGGGTGAGGTGGCCTGGGCAGCGTTGGAGATACCAGCAATTGCTTCTTGAACTTGCTTGAAGACATAGTCTCTGTTGGCCCTAGTGGCTGCAACATCAGGGTGACGAAGAAATGCTTGGGATGCAGTATACAACATTGTGGCATTTTTCTTCAGAGCACCTCGAGCTGCAGCCATTTCATCCCTGCAGTGAGGATCTTTCAGCTCCTACAGAAAAAAAACATGCCATTATTTAGCTGTAAATGAAAGCTTTAGTGTTAGAGAGTATTGTCCACGCTGTCACTGTCCAGTGATTTTGCAGAGATGTCCTTAATGACAAAATCGACCATAATTCCCACAAAATCTCTCTCTAGCCCAGGAAAGTCCATTCTTTCTGTGTAGCCAACGTGCTCACATTCTGCTCACAAAGAGCAGAAATGTTAGGTCCATCTGTTTCCCTTTTTCAAAGACCAGCATACAATGTAAAAAAAAAAAAAAAAAAAAAAAAGGAAAGGAAAGAAAGAAAAGTGAATTTTTTTCTGCCTGATTCACTGGCTTCAGTCTGCTGATTTCATAAAGGCAACAAGGTGCACCACCTACACTGTTTACACTGTTGTAGCATCATATTTCCCTAAGTACTGAACCTATGTCCTTTACAAAATCACCAGAAGGCAGACCTTTAAGAAAAATAAGAAATTATCAAAAAAACCTATTACATTATCTATTACCTATTATATTATATTAAAAGCTATATTGTGTTTAAAAAAAAAACTATATTAAAGAATATGGTTTTAGTTCATAAAATCCTCATAAATACGCTTCTCCGTATTTTTTATATGTACACAGTCGTGGTTTTATTATGATCACTGAATTTGTGTTAAATGTGTTTTGTGGCTTCATAAGAATTCTCAATATTTCATGGTTTGGATTCCTTCCAAAAATATTTTTTCCCTTGATATGAAGGAAGGTCCATTAATATGTTTTCTTCTCCTGGCTATGACTGCTGTGTTTAAGATCTTATTCCTACAGTTTTCCTTTTAAATATAATAGACATTTTCCATTCCTTATATGTTGCTCTATTTCTCATATACTTTACTTTTTGCCTTAGTGACTTATTCTCCCTTTTGTTTCCTCTGACAACAAACATCAGATCTTCTGCAATACCTGACCAAAATAAGATGGCACTGTATTATTTTTATTTATTCACGAATACATTCATTTATATATAATATCAACCCGTCTATGAAAGCTTTTCAAACACCAACTAAAGTAGTCCTAGCAATATTCATAAGCAGTAAGAGCACACTATTACTTCTGTTTTAAAACGACAAATAAACAAGTTAGGAGAGATGAACAGTTTACTTAAGCTTACACATGAATCTAATGCAAAAACTGAAAAAGAACCCATGCATTCTGGGTTTAAAGGTTTTAGCATTTGATGAATTTCAGCCACATGATTCATCGATACAGTTCTCAGAGAGAATGAAGTTGCTATAAGTTTTGTTGGGTACAAAAAAAGAAGAGAATAAAGGAAAGCATATGAACATCTAAGAAGTAACTTCTAATCGTGTCAAGATATGCCACAATTACGTGGAACACCTTGCTGGTACTACATAAATGAGCTTTAAGAAGGAAATGTTAAAAGCTTTACACTAAGATTTTCTTTTATGTTTTCATATCTCCCAGAGGAACATACAGCTTCACTAGCTTTCCTGTTAATGTTTTTAACTTCTTCATATAATTTTAACTACATTTCTGGAAGAGAAGCATCTGAATGTACAAAATAGCATCGTTTATGTGATACTAGGCTTGCATTACTAGTTTGTTAGAAATGTACAAGGGATACAAAAATAAATTGGTACCACTGCAATGTAAAAAATAAATAGAAGGATGAATGTATAAAGCCAGCTTTTCAAACTGGATGTGCTCTTCAATACGAAGACATCTCTGAATGATTATCAATATTCAGCTTTGTGTCGAACAAACCTTATACAACTCCGCAATGACAAAACGTCTGGACTCATCAGAAAAAAAACAGTGTTCAGTTCTGCTTAATGCAAAGTTAAATAAGTATAGGTGCTGAAGAAACGCTGTCATGACTTTCTATTCTTTTTTCAATCTGCTTAAGTAATAAATGAATTGAGTAGTTGTCTTTTTTAAGTATCTGAAAACTAACACAAAGTAGTAGATTTTAAACACAAAGTAGATTCCCATTCTTGAATCTGAATTGGACTGCACTACCAGAGAGCCCATGCTTTGCCAGCTATTGGAGTGCCCTTGAAGAAGCACAGGGTACAACTGAACAGGAATAGTCATCGTTTGAAAACTGTTCCTAACCTCCTGCACAGCTTGCCTTTTCACCTTTACTTCATTATTAACTGTATTCACTCGAACAATGTTCTTCAAGAGATCAATTGCATTTTGAAAGATTTCATCACCTTCAGAAAAATCAGTACGACGCAATGATGTGCCATGACACAGCAATTGCTTATTGTACATTTTAAACGCAACTTGAACACGAAACACAAGATCTTTAGAGTCAGGCCTAAATTTCTCAACCACTGCTTTGGAAGGTACTCACCTGCTGTCGTCGAGCAGCTACATAATTCAGTTTTACCATCTCTTTTCCAAATTCTTTAAAGCGATTTGCTAAATCTTGTTCATTTGTTGCATTTTTCACTGCTTCTAGTGCTTCCTCTACCTAGAACATAATACATCAGCTGTGTTAGCACTTTAATCTGGTTGCACAACACCTGTAACTACTCTGTCCATTACACTTTATTATATGGACCCAATTTAGCATTTAGGTCCATCACTGTACAGTGGATTTACGACAGTCTCACTAACTTTAATTAGTTTTTTAATAGATAAGTTGTGTGATTGTCAGACTGCATTACTTTCCAAGCTATAATTTGGTATCATGCAAAGTCAATGTAAAAAGGATAACTATATTAATTTCCCCAGTGACGTCACACTCAATGTTTAGTATGTGTGGCTTTTAGAACAAAATAGATGGATATGTTCTTAATATGTGGTATAGGCTTTATGTGAAAACACGATGAAGTCATTAATTCTGGACAAGAAGTAACTTCTAATAAGGAAAGTAAAACATATTGTTGAGATTTAAATTTAGTCTGATCTATCAAAAACACTGTATCTTCGTGAAACAAATGAAAAAAAATACATTCAACCCAGAACATACTTATTGCTTCCTTTCTCTCAGCTTTAATTGGAGATACTTCTCATTCACTTTAAAGCAGAGCTGCAGTTAGCCATACTGAAGCTAGTCAGATGTAACCCCAGTGACATTAACAAGTTAGTCTATTAAATCTGCCATAAATCTTTACCCTATACAGTGCAAGAAAAAAAAATCTGAAGGGATAAAATGTTCTTTTCAAGAAGTACACAAAAGTAACTTCTCCTGAGATGAGACAGGAATTCAGACTTGCATTTCTCTCCCTCACACGATTGAAAAATGCAATTCCAAGGAAAAAGATTGAAAACTGAATATGTTCTATTCACCCTTCATTCTAAAACCCATTGCTTCAATTTATGAGAATGTGCAGAAGCTGTTAAACAGGCACATTTTCCTTGCTAAGAGAAACAGCTAATTCTGACTGAGACATGCTCCTACAGAAGGACAGGTTTGCACCTTATTCTCCAAATGCTATTGGAAATCCATAAATTCACTAGAAAAGAAAGAAATATGAGTACAACTCATCATCTTATTTGCGTTGCTCTAACTGTAGCTTTCTTCCTGTGGGATACAGGATACGTGTACTGTGATCTTTTAACTATCTTCTGTGGACGTAAGAATATCCACAAATTACAAGGAAGTAGAGCAGCGAACCCATACATTCCTATAGGAAAATGTGTATTTGAAGAACATAAGCCCACAGTTAAACTGGAAGTGCACCAATTTGCTCTTGCAGGTTTTCCTGCAAAATACGAGCATTGTTCTTTCAGATCCAAAAGCATTTATCTCAAGACTCCTGAACCTTTAACACGTTTGTAATGGCAACCATGGGCACGACAAACATTTCTGTAAGCCCTGCCAGCCCTCTATTAAACAAATTTCCTAGAGGATTCATTATAGATTCCACTCTGATAATCAGATTTTGAATGAAGTAGATATTATTGTATCATTTACTACCTAGTGTACAACCCATTAAGTTCCGAAATGAAATTAACTGGTTACTAGAGGAATTTGAACGGTCATAAGCATGAAAACTCTTTTTTTTTAAAAAAAACAACAACAAATTCATTTTTGAGTAACTTCTCTGCTCAACAAAACACAGCCATGCTCAACTGCACAGACGCGCTCCTTTGATTAAGTAGCAGGTAATTAATTACAATAGACTCACAATGCTGTATCTTTATCACCACGTGCTATATCACTACATTCTTTAAGTGATACACAAGTTTCACTGCAGGAGTCACTGTTAATAATTCTAACAGAGCAAAATGTAACCTGAAAGAAACGACCGAATAGCCTTCCAGATGACAACTGCATATATTTGCTCCGAAACATTAATTAAAATGTACTGTCTCAGATGAAGTCTGTAGCACAACTCCTTTGACATGCTTTCAATGAAAACTGATTACAGCCCATTTCAGGATCCCTACAGTATAAATTAGCCTTCATAACTCTGATGTGCTGCACGGTTTTAGTTTAACAATTTTATGGTTAACTTACACCACTCTTTGCATGTTACTACTGAGTCAATACAAGATTGGTCCCGATGTCATTTTTTTCATATAAACATTTTTTTTTCCTTGTAATTTATTTGTCTAAAGCTCATTTTCACTATAAAATGATACGATAAAACTATTTTTCACTGTCAGTTCTCAGAAATATGTTACTCTTTTGAACCTGGGAAAAAAAAAAAATCACATTTACGGTCCTGAAATTGAATTTAGCTACAAAGAACCACAGAAGCCTGGGTTCATTGAAACAGAAGGCTGGGTTATTCAGTGACATCTGACAAATGTAGAGATTACAAACCACAGAGCCACAATTGCCCTTGCAAATCTAGGGTGCAAACCATGTTAGTAAATACACCCACTTACAATAGAGTATTGGAATACATTTTTTTTTCTAAATAACACAGCACAATGCTGTAACAAGAGGAGGAAATCTCAGATGTGAGAAAATTTTTTCTTATCACCTATGAGAGAGCTTGAATAAGAAGTTTAATCACAGTGTTTACAGAAAGCTTTTGTTCATAATGTTGTTAGTCTCACTAGCAAAGGATTATTTGAATTACAATTGCATGGAGTTTTATAGCGGGGAAAAATTAAAACGCATTCACAAGAGATGATGTTTACACTGAACATAATCACAGTGTCACGTACTGCAGCTATCACAACAGCATTCTATTACTAGAGCAGAGCACACTAGAATCCACGCAGAAAAAGCTGCTTTTTATTCTGTTATAAAAAACTGTTGTCTATCTGTTTAGCCTATCTGCCCAATTTTCCAGCTGAAAGGTTCTCACTGTTTTGAGAATAAATCTTTTTGTTCAGTCATACTTTTCAAAAGACAAAGTGAAATCATCCAAGAAACAGCAAAACAAACGAAGAAAATCCATTTCAATTACAAAACTTTAATGTGACTATAAAATATGAATGATAGCAGCCAAGTGTAAGTACAAATCTATACCAAGCGATCTGGTAATCTATTATTCCTCTTTATTCTCTTTCCTCTTTGATGACTGACTAGGCCCATGTACTATTTTCTGACTGTAAATAAAGGAACCAAACTCCTGATAGCTGCAGACATCAAGAACAACTGCACTACCTAAACTCTGCCACAAGATAGCAATACTTTACAAGCACTGAGTCGGTAAACGATCCGGATGAGGTGAAAGATCAGCTAAGTAGATGTGTCTGTTCAGTGCACTGCTTTAAATCTCCGAAAATTGATTTCTTCAAAATAAGGAAATGAATGAGAACAGTGTAGACATTTTCTTCCTCTCAACCCTCGGTCAACACATGAAGAAAAAAGCAGTGGAGTAAGAAGTGTGAACACTTATGCACAACTGCTTTGTCCCAACTTCTGTATACGTAAAAGAAGCGAAAATAATAGAGAACCATTAAAAATGCATACAATTTTCAGATGTGACAGAAGCCTCATGACGTCCGCCATATCAGCCAGGATGAGCAAGCGGGTCACAGCAGATAGCAAGGCACGAGCAGCCCGCACCATGGTGCCTCGTTTCACTGAGGAGCACGGGTCATCAGCAAACTCTGAAGAGGCGATTCTCATTGTTTCTCCTAAAAGAGAAAAAAATTGTCAATACAGATTTATTTATTTATTTATTTATTTCCAGAAGATATCAACCATTCACTAAATAAAATGCTGTTAGGAAAACAGGTTTAGTTACCCCAAACTGAAAAGCTCAGGGGAAATACAGTTAGAATGTGTGCAGCCCTTTTTCTTTATTCTCACAGTGTTGTTGTAGAGCAGTTATCTGTAACAATTAAGAAGGCAAATAAAGTACCAGGACAGACAGCTGAGTGCAAGACTACAACATCAGACACACAGCACTGTGTTACACTTACACCAAAATCACTTTTGTCAGCAGAGAAGATAGGACAGAATAACCCAACAGTATCACTCCTGTTGCATCTCCCTACAATTCCTTTTTCCAGATACATCTGCATTCACTCCTGCTCCCTAGTCCTTGCCTTCAAGCTTGGATAACACCATCTGCATTTTTTCACCAAGATCTATCACTCCCATTGAAGATTCTTCCCCCTTCAAAGGCGCAGAGTAACTATTGCTGCCATGGCTTTAGAGTAAAAGAGGGGAGATTTAGGTTAGATGTTATGAAGAAATTCTTCACTCAGGGGGTGCTGAGGCACCAGCACAGGCTGCCCCCAGAAGCTGTGGATGCCCCATCCTTGGAGGTGCTCAAGGCCAGACTGAACGGGGCCCTGGGCAGCCTGATCTGGTGTGGGGCAACCAGCCCATCCAGGGACTAGGTGGGCTTTAAGGTCCCTTCCAACCCAAACCATTCTACAATTCTTTGATTCTATGATAATAAACACTAGTTATCGTTTGTGCACTGTAAGGTCTTAGGTTCATTCTGCAAAGCTGAAATCTAATAATTTTACAGTAATACTGCTTTTAAAGGAGTAAGATTAGGGCTACATTGGAATTCAGTAGCAAAAGGGGGGCAGGGAGAAGCTGAAGGAAATATCTGATCAGCAGGAAGGGTGAACAACGGAAGTCAGAGAAGTTAGCAAGTTAACACTGGCAATGGCCTTTAAATGAAATTGGGAACATCTTTTCCCCTTATTTAACAGCAAGGAATACAACTGAATATAAAATATTTTTAAAAATCATAACTGTCTTTCAAAGACTTGCTAATCTGTTAAGCAAACACAGAACGTGAAGCTCAGTTGAAAGGGAAATACTATATTAAATTACATAGAAATGAGGTCAACATCACACAGAGATCAGGTAAACCCTGATACGTAAAATACAGATTTTAAAAACGTGAAGAAAAATAGACATTATAGCTCTGAAAGTCAAAGAAATTAATAGAAATGTGGGGATGCTACTGTTAAACCAACCTGTGAGAAAAACATTTAAATGGACATCAAATGGCTATGGAAAATGACCAAGCATAGAATCATAGAATCATTATGGTTGGAAAAGACCACTAAGATCATCTAGACCTACCACCAACCCTTCACCACCATGCCCACTAGACCATGTCCCTCAGTGCCACATCAGTACAGAAACCTCTGCAATCAGAAGCAATCTAGCTGTATCTACAGTGTTGTGGACCAGCTGATGAGCCCTGCTAATGCCAGCTCTAATCAATTTAGACTGACCATGATGATGCTTCAAGATCCAAGCTGATCCAACTGCCTTGCTGTTAACTGCAGACCAGCTTGGCTCTTTCCAAACTTTGTTGTTGCGTGAATTTGTTAAAAGTAAGGGGCAGTAAGGGACAAAGGCAATGGTAGATTGCACCTGCCTTGCTCTTGGTGTGAACATGAGTCTGTTTTTGTTTTCTTCTTTCTCCAGTTGCTGATTTTCCTTTTATTCTTTTTTCTATTTTTTTTTCCTAATAGATCACAATAGTTAACAATACTTTCCACAACACTTAACTATAGATCAATAGCTATATAAGTCTGATTTCCTATGGAAATAAGGAGCAAAAACGATTTAGAATGAGCTTTTACATTAACACAAACTTTGTTATTATGTTGGAAAAAAAATCCTCCTTTTCTCCAATGTAGAAACAAGTAAAATATTTCTAATGCGAAATCAAAGCTTTGTTACATTGCCTTTAAGATGATTGTAACATTCAAAAAATCCCCAGACAGCATAACTTCCCATAAGACAATGCAAATAGTGCAGGAGACACTTAGACAGCCCCAGTGAATTATTCCCTGCAGAACTCTTTTCATTATTTTATTACTGTTAGGACTACATGTCCTTACTGTAATTTGTGTGCAGTGTTTCTTGGATGTTAAGTCAATAATACACATTTTCAGTAGAAAAATTCCAACTGGCTGCACATTTTTCTTAAATTTCCATAAGGTTGCCAAAACTCAAAAAACGTTACTTAGAAGATGAGGAACAATCACTGCCAGATACAGAGACAACATAACAATATCTTAACGTGCTTATAGGGTATATTGCTTGGCACTGAAGTATCCAAGTTCCAGTTAGCTGGTCTCCAAAGGAAGAAAACAAGGTTTCTGCAGGATCGCCACAGCCTGCTGCACCTAAGTCCCCATGCATGCCATCCATGTGACAAAAATCAACCATCAACATCATTTGGCTCAGAGCGTACTAAGAATTGGGAATGAAAATTTTGCTTTTTTTTTTTTTTTTTTTTAAAGTCAATGACTCAAAATATTCCACAGAAAGTGAGAGGTTGAGAGTGACCACAGAAATAGTGAGTGTCTAACAAGCAGGCAAGTGAGATTTGAATCTCCTAACCCCTGAGCCAGAATGTGGACAACTGGATCAACCTAATCGGTGTAACAGCTCAGAAGTTATCATCTTCCCTTCAGTCATTTATTAAAGGAAACTATCACAGCTTTATGTAGAGACGTAACTCTTGGAGCATATCTAGCTGACTGAAACTAAGGGGGTATGTGCAACGATATGAAAAACCTACCAAGGCTTTCTGGTATTAGAGTTCTAAATTGGTTTCTGATCAGATGGAAGCGATTATGAACATCCAGCAACAAACCCTTTGTATGTGAAAGTATATTTGGTTTTAAGTACATCCAGGAAGTTCTGGGTTTTAGAACCAGATGCCTAAGAATTGTTTAAATTAAATTTTGGCATTAAAAAGACTTTTTGAATCTCTGCCAAATTTTTCATTGTGTTGCTTCAGATGAATATTACCATTGAACTATAAAATAAGTTAATAATATTTCCTAAGAGGCAAGTGGAACCAGAAAGCAAGCAGGAAAATTACCTTCTTAGACTTGATTATCCCAGGAGATATAGCTAGCAAACATATTTGAATAAACACTAGTGAATAGAGAAAGAATGCATGGAGAGTCAAAACAACAGTTTATAAGTTCAGATCAGATCTTGAACATTTGAAAGCTACAGTTAAGTAAAGGAAATCTTTTTATACATAATTAAGCAGAAAGTATTTAGCATATTCATCCATCTTAAGAAAAAAAATACAAAACTTCATAGCAGGTTTTTTTAATCACAGAATTTCTCAGGTTGGAAAAGACCTTCAAGATCATCAAGTCCAACCACAACCTAACCATACTACCCTAACTCTAACAACCCACCGCTAAATCATGGCCCTGAGCACCACATACAAATGGTTTTAAACACATTCAGGGATGGTGACTCAACCACCTCCCTGGGGAGCCCGTTCCAGTGCTTAACAACCCTTTCTGGAAAGAAGTTTTTCCTGATATCCAACCTAAACCTCCCCATTTCCCCTTGCCCTGTCACTGTCACCAGTGAGAAGAGACCAGCCCTGCTCTCACTGCAATCGCCTTTCAGGAATTTGAAGAGAGCAATGAGGTCTCCCCTCAGCCTCCTCTTCCCCAGACTAAACAGCGCCAGTTCCTTCAGTCTCTCCTCGTAGGCCATATTCTCCAAGCCCTTCCCCAGCCTTGTTGCCCTTCTTTGGACCTGCTCCAGTACCTCCATGTCCTTTCTGTACTGAGGCGCCCAAAACTGAACGCAGTACTCAAGGTGAGGCCTCACCAATGATGAGTACAGGGGCAGGATGACTTCGCTAGTCCTGCTCACCACCCCATTCCTGATCCAAGCCAGAATGCCATTGGCCTTCTTGGCCACCTGGGCACACTGCTGGCTCATATTCATACCACTGTCCATCAGCACACCAAAGTCCCTTTCCGTCAGGCAGCTTTCCAGCCACTCCTCCCCAAGCCTGTAGGGTTGCCTGGGGTTGTTGTGACCAAAGTGCAGGACCCAACATTTGGCCCTATTGAAACTCATACAGTTTACCTTGGCCCATCGATCCAGACTATCCAGGTCCCTCAGTAAAACCCTTCTACCCTCCAGCAGATGAACGCTCCGTCCCAACTTGGTGTCATCTGAAACTTACTGAGGATGCATTCAATCCCCTCATCAAGATCATTAATAAAGATGCTGAATAGAAATGGCCCCAGTACCGAGCCCTGGGGGACACCGCTCACGACTGGCCGCCAGCTGGTTTTAACTCCATTGACCACAACTCTTTGGGCCCTGCCATCCAGCCAGTGTTTCACCCAGCAGAGTGTATGCCCATCCAAACCATGGGCAGCCAGTTTCTCCACAAAGATTTTGCAGGGGACAGTATCAAAGGCTCTACTGAAGTCCAGGTAGACCACATAATCTTACAAGAACTAGCATTTCACAGTCCATTAAGCATAGAATCATAGAATGGCTAGCATTGGAACCAACTTTAAATATCATCTAGTTTAACCACCCATGCCATGAGCAAGGACACTTGCCACTAGAGCAGGTTGCCCAGGGCCCCATCCGATCTGACCATGAACATCACCAGAGATGGGGCATCCACAGCTTCTCTAGGCAACAAGCTCCAGTGCCTCACCACCCTCACAGTAAAAGTAGTAAGAATTTCTTCCTTATGTCAAATCTAAATTTTTTTTCTTTTAGTTTAAAACAGTTCCCTCTTGTCCTATCACTATCAGACCATGTAAGAAGGCAGTCTCTCTCCCATTTATAATCTTCCTTAATGTACTGGAAGGCCACAATGAGGTCTCCCTGGAGCCTCCTCTTCTTCAAGCTATATAAGCCCAGCTCCCTCAGCCTTTCTTCACAGGCAAGGTGCTGCAGCCCTGTGAACATCTTTGAGACCTTTCTCTGGACCCACTCCAACAGCTCTACATCCTTCCTGTGCTGGAGCCCCAAGCTCTGGATGTAGTACTCCAGATAGGGCTTAACTAGAGCTGAGCAGAGTGGGGCAATCACTTCCCTCACCCTGCTGGCCACCTCTCTTTTGATGGTTGACTTTCTGGGCTGTAAGTGTGGACTGCATCCTTATCAACTCAGCAGTCCACCCTTCAAAACCAGCTCTTTCCAAATTAAAGATAAGGATGCGTAGGACCATGGTGAAGTTGTGCTGGCTGTTTCAGATCAGCTCTTTGTCTTTCATGTGCCTTGACACAGCTTCCAGGAAGATCTCCTCCATGCCCAGAGCTGAAGCTCACCAGCCTGTAGTTTCCACAGTCTTTCTACTCTTCTTAAAAAAAAGAGTGATGTTTCCCTTTTTGCAGTCAGCAAGGGTTTCCAGCCAACTGACAGCCATGACTTTTCAAATTCGATGGAGAGTGGCTTGGCAACCACATCAGCACCATGTGATGCATGTCACTGGGGAGCAGGGGCTCTCTGCCAGTGCCAGTTAACCTATTGTTATCCTTGTACAACACTGTTATTAAATCTCTCTTAGGCCAAATGTAATGTTGGAGCTACAGCTAAGAAAACTACTTACACAGAATCCTTTTTATCTGAAAAAAGCCAATCCTACTTTCAGTTATCCATTTCTTTCCAAATTCATTTCAAGTTATTCTGTAGTCAGTATTAAATTACTTTCAATGAAAATTAGGTCAACACAAGAAACACAGACATCTTGAGTCATCAGGTCTGCTTCCTTGCTACTGCAGACAGTCATGTCATAATATAATTAATAATAACCTTAATATGATAATAACTATACTCATAAACTTATCAAGTTTCTATCTTTGAAACAGCCCAGACATTTACCCCCAATTAATCCTACTGAAAGTAGGAAATTCATTCTAAATGAATTCCAGCATCTGACAGTTTTTTGTAGGCTTTGCTTTTTTTCATTAGAATCACTTTAATTCCATACTGACTGCATTTATAGCTAATTTATGCCCATTTCTTCTTGTGCCCCATTAGTCCCTCCATTTAAGTATTCTTCTTCCACTGTGTTTCCTACTGTCCCTTTTTTTCTCATGCGTTTTTGTGATGAGCCCTGATCTATCAACAGCAATATTTCAGTCTCCTCTTCTTGCACAGACCATATATTTCTCTACTAATTTCAGCAGGCCTATGAAACAGCTGTTTCTGGAGTACACGTGATAAGAACTGCAGTTTTATAGGACATACCTTATCATTCTCAGCAACTAAAAATACTTCACCTGATACCCTGGAAAGATTTGTATAGCTTTTTTGTAGGCATATCATATTAGCAAATTGCTCACTAGGATCCAGATACTGTATTCTTTGGCACTCAGTTTTATGAACAAAGTGTATGTTTAATGTTTCTTAAATGAGGAGTCATCATTGGGTTAAAAAGTGAGTTGTAAAACGTAGGGCACTCAGTAGAGGAAGGTCCTATTAGACAAATAAGAACTGCTTATCATTAATAAATAATTAAACAAACGAAGACAAATAAGCAAAGATTAAAAAAACAGAAATACTGAAATCCAGTATTTGAATAATGACTGGAATATATATTTTTTAAGTTATTATTATTGTTTAATGACAAAGTTATTATGTAGGTGTTGAGATCTCATCAACTTCATTCAGAAGGTTCAAACCTACCAATTACTACCTCCTAAGATCACTATCGAGCCACTTAGATTATTCTGATGAGATTTAACTTGGGAACTTATCCATCCTCACATTTCAAAATTAGTCAGACTAGGTTATTTTCTCTCAATGAAACAACATCATTTAGAAATTGAGTCTTTTTAAATTTCAGTCTCATGGAAAAAAAAGGAGGAAACTGTGAAACAAAGGAAAAAAAAAAAGGAAAAGTTTCCTTAGTTTTTTCAAAATAAGATGTCATTTATTCAGGATATTAAATTCAGGAACTCATATAGGAGCAGATAAAAATGCCTTTACATGTGTTTATTCAGAATCATGCACATATACAGGTCACACAGAAACCTGCGTAGGGTAATTCAAGTAAAACAAGCTTCAATTTCTGCAAAAACATTCATGGGATAATTGAAAAGTTCACCAGAATTTTGACTGATACAGCACATACTGGCTCATTCACTCCAAAAACTAAATGTCAAAAGTGCAAGAGGAAAGGTGAATCCACTGCATGTCTCATACTGAATCCTACTGAAATTTCTGTTTCTCAACATTAAAATGGAATAAGGCTTCATTCAACAGAATGGAGTTATGTGAATACTGTATACTGAAAGTGAAAATCAAAAGGAGAAAAACAGATGACGCCAGCAAATCTTTATATATATATATATATATATACACATATGTGCACACATATTTAGAAACTGTTAGGCTTCCTATATTTTACTGGAAAATTTTTCATTACACCGGTAGCCAGGAAAGGTGCTAATAAACAACAGAAACGTGCAAGTATTCCATATTGTTCTTTGACAGACATACACACACACAGATGCATGTATATATCTAAATAAATATATCAAAGAGCTGATCCATGTCTTAGAAAAACTATTCCTGTTTTAGTCTAGTGCAGTATACACTGGAGATGATATACACGAAAAAGAGCAAAGGGGATTGATAGTTGATTACTAGCACTTCCTTTTTTGGGGGTAGGAGTATGTAAGAATGCTGTTTTGAGCTCCTGGAAATTTTGGAATTGTAAGTAGACTTAAACATAAGCATTTAAATAGTAAGAAGGAAATTGACTAAATCTCCTAATAGGTAATAATATATCAAGGAAATACTGTTTTTCCAAAGGCTTTTATTAATATATATATACTGTGGGCACAAAGCAACGATCTAGAGAGCAGCTATGATCAGTAAGGCATGATGATAATACACCAAGCACCTGGAAACAGTTAAGGAATCCATGACAGCGCGACTGCACGTACCAATCTTAAGCAGTTCTCAAATGAAAGGCATTAAAAAGTTACGGTTTAATTAATCCATCTCCTTTACATTTTGTCTTTTCTTTTACACGTCCAAGATTAAAAAGATGTGACAACTGATTTATGGCCTATTTAGAGTGCTGCCCTTGTATTTAGAGGCAAAGTACTGTCATGAAGGGATTCTAAAGTGTAACAATATGTAGATCCAAAATGATCTGCAGATTCCTTACAGAATACTAATTATATTAGAAAATAACTTGAGAGATTTGAACAAGCCATAATTGCTAATTGGCTATGTTTAAATAATGTAAGCAGATTTTATTTTCATCCTTTCTTCACAGATGTGGTCTTGTTATTAAAACAAACCAACCAACCTTTACGGATGCAAAGGTCCCCAGTTTAATCACCTTTGTACTCATCTAGAAATTCACCAAACAGGTTTTTGACCATCCCTGTATACTGTTTCTGATTCAGGAAAAAATGGTCTAAATGCATTCTTCAATGGATGTTTTCTCACTGTCTGTATTCCTTCTGCCTTAGAAATCATATATGATTATTTACGTCTTATCTTAAAGCATTACGTTTAGTTCATTGTTCTTTAAATTCCATGCAATTTAAATGAGTGCATTTCAGTAGTAATCTCTATTTAGATGTTGTATAATCATTTGTTAGCATTTGGGAAGTCAGTTGTAGAGCATTTTCATACTGAAGTATCCTGTGTACTTACTAAAAATAAATATGCATTTCAAATGCTAATCAGAATTCCCAAAGCTTTTACATGAATGTCTGTTAAACCTTTATCTCTACACCCTTAAAGTCTTTTAAAAAAATCTTTACTATTGTGTCTTCTCAACTTATTTTCCCTTTCATTTGCAGTTGGGATTTTGTTCCCTTTCTGTGGAAGAATGGTCACTCTTCAATATGTTAATATATTTCAATGCCAGGAAAGGCCATGTATGATCTAGCTTGATCTTTTCCCATTAAATTTCTGCCACTAGAGCTGCATCTCTCTGGAATTGATTATACAAGCAATCTAGCTGACTTAAATTTGACTCACTTTACATTTGACATTTGGAATCAGTGATAGAAGATGAATATGCATTGTACAGTACAATGGATATTGTTAAAGCTAGTATATATTTTAGATTCAATATTTGCATTTACATCCAACACCACTACCGTCTTATACACTTCATAGACCATTGAAATTTATAATTTTAATTAATCCAACTACTTTTTTCCTAAGGGAGAGAGTAAAATACTGAGAGCACAGAATTTGGAGACATTTAGCCACAGACCTGTGACAACCTAATACAATTATTTCACAAATGCTAACTTTAGAAAGAACTTTTCCAATTAATAAGTCAGATTAATAGTCCATTTGAAGCATCACTGATACACTTAAGTACAATAAAACATTAATTAAATTTCAATTCAAATGTAAATTGTTTTGGATGTGAGAACATATTACCATTTCTAATCCCTCTTTGTCTGCAGCTCTCAGCTACTTCTCAGTCTATGGTCCCTGAGGGATAAACTAAAGAACTGACTAGCCTTCATGGAATGGGAAAGTTGACACGAACATCAACGTGAACATTTTAGAAGATTGTGTTTGATGCTAGGAAACTCATAAACACAATGGGCCTCTTAAGATATGAATAAACACAGAAGCAAATTTAAAAATTCAAATCTTGTTTCTTGGCAAATGTCAAATTACATGCAGCTGAACTTCAAAGTTCTGTTGAAGAAAAAGTTAAGGGCTTTGTCTTTGGTTTTATCTTAAAGTAGCATCTGCATTGCCAAAATGCCTTGCAATGCAACGCCTTGCTTTATTCCTGTGGTCTGATATTCCCGATTGTCTAACACTGTAGGCAAGATGCTCTGCTCTTACGCTCCAGCCAGAAGCCCAATAGTGTAACATGCTCTCAAGGAAAGCTTGGGTGTGACTGTTAAGGTAGTTCAAGTGCCAAGAGAGTTGCAAAACTGTCTTACAGCAGTAAGAAAGAACCAGACAGGAATTCTGCCATGTAACAAAATACACGATTCAGATGTGCAGGAAGCCTATTATTTCTCTGTCCAACTAGATATTTTTCTATCAATTTTATGTTTACTCTAAATGTTTAGATATTTTATTAAAAATATTATCATTTTTCCTTCTTTCCAGAACTGAGACAAGAAACACATTCAAAATGAGTAGGAGATTTCATCACATAAGCAAGAGAAAACTATTCAAATAACTACAGTGGCAATTACTAGTAAATGATGACTTTTTTTTTATGAACTATTGTTGTAAAAAAAAACAACCAAAACCTAAAAAGAGCTTAACTGATCTTTTGCTTTGAGTCCTAGCAATTAAAGACTTGAATTTAATCATTTAAGGGGTTTATTCATAACAAATTATAAATTCTAAAGAGAAATACGATTAATAATCTTGAGTGAAGCATATCAGGTACAGAGAAGAACTAAAGCTGAAAAGCAGACACCATGCAGAGAAAAACAAGCAGTCTAAGAAAACTGCTGTGCCATTCTCCAGCAGGCAGACAGATTCCATCATTCTGGATATTACTTTCATTCTGTGACATAAGGAGGCATACAAATACTGTATAGCAATACAAGGTAGTGAGATTACATCTGTGCTCTAGGCACGGTGAACTAAGGTCAACATCATAAGTAGAATCAAGCTTCATCATTCTGTGAAATTACATGAAAAAACTGCCAACAAAAAGTTTATATGAAATTGATATTCAGAGAAAATCTTCAGATTCAAAAGGTTGATATTTTCCAGCAAGCCGCATTTTCTTGACAAAGCTTACCAAAAATTCCCATTGAGCTCTGAAAATGGAAGGAGGAGCAGAACAGTCCACACTGAAAGAAGGCAACGTAATGTCAACTCACGGGAAGCACTGAGTAGGATCAATGGATCAATTTAGTGATTGATCAGTTCACTAGATATTTTGAAGGGTACGTTTTGCATTTCTTTATATCCCTGATAATTTATGACATTTCTTTCTTCTACTCCATTAGTTCCTATTTGTAAGTGATTTGACAGAAGCAGTGAGAAGCAGAGACCATTGGCTCTGAAGAGAGCACATTCCAAAGTATCCCGAGGTTAATATAGCAAGTTATTGCTGTCTACCGCTCACCCGGTCAGATGAACTTTCCAAAGAGTCTGAGATAAAGGAAATAGATGGACTATGAGCCTGACAGAGGCAGAGGGCACATTCTTAACATTTTTAATAAAAAATGAGGGAAATAAGCATGGCCAAAAGTAAAAAAAAAAAGCTTTTCTGCAACGCCCTGACTGGGAATTAAAGAGCAAGCACGTTAATGTCCGTAAAATCAGAGTTTTGTAGTCAAGACAGAAAAAGAACATGAAAATTTGAACAATTAAAAAAAAACATTTAAGTAGTGTGACAAAACCATACTTCTTAGTATGTTCCATCACCAGGAAAAGAATTGCCAATAAAGGCAAATTCATCTTCATGTCGGTTGTTGATACATACTTTCAAGTTTATTGATACTCATACAACTCACAGATCATATTCTCTTTATGCAATGTGTAAAAATCTCAATCAATAAAAAATTAATTCTACCTCGTGTTCATATTCTCTTCAAATATGAAAAATGTCAGCTGCTTTTCTCTTTTTCAGTTACTGGACTGAAATAGAAATTTCAGATTATGATGCAAAGTTGTATCTGCTCTTCTTGAAAAGCAAAAGTTTAACACACAACCTACTAGACTAAATCATGTTTTTATTGGAAGTTTTATAGGCCAGAAAATTTACAGGAAAGGCACCAATTTCCTAAGTCAATAGGACAATAATAGACAAATAATTTTATAGATATAATAAAAATATAATCTGTTCCCTTGACTTGTTTCCCTTGGCACCCTTGACTGCTTCTTAAGATATTTAGTAGACCTAAGCCCACTGGACCAATGCTTTCTGGTAGATCTTCATGCAAAATACAACCTGAACATCTCTTCCACAGGGAACATCCTTTTTCTCTAATGATCGATGAAGGACCAAGTAAAAGGATAAAATAAGGAAGGAACAACTGCATTTAGATACCTATGATACAGGAACATTCCCCCCAGACTGTATTTCTTGTTGTTATGAGTTCTTCTTTGATCCTCTGTACTTCTCAAGCTATGTAGTTTCAGGGCCTAATATTGTTATAACCATAAAAATATATACAAATCTCACTCCTAAAACTTCAATAAGCAGAAGTTTGTGTCCCCTCACCTCTAAGAAAGAAGACACAAACATCAAACATCAGCCTTTCCTACGTCTCATTTGTCCACCAGCTCAGAGATCTTTTACACAGCTCTGACAACATGTGAATGAATATTCATGCAGCAAATTATCCAGTGATGCAGTAACTGGATAATTTCACTTACACAGCTCTGAACTAAAGCCTGTTTTCACTATTTTGACTTTTTAGAGACTGTGGAACCAAACTGAACATGTTATGGAACTACTACAGGATAAACATACATACACAGTTAGGAGTTTTATACATATTCACTTTTTCATAAAACTGCATGAAGTTTTAAAAATATGTATTTAAAATCTCTTGCACCTATACTGTTGATCATCAGAATTTTGTACACATATCCAAATATAATTTATACTTTAAAATTCCAAGAATCTTAAAGATATACATTCTTTTCCTTCCTGCTCCTTCCAAACCAATATGGAAATTATTGTTAGAGTGTGTTTCTTTCACACCTATCAATGGAAAGCAATTCTGTCCAGGATAATTTCAACTGTATATAGTAGCATGTGAGTATAAAGCAATATAAGATGGGAAATGAGGGACCCCAGAGCCAGCTGTCGCTGCTGGAGACATTCTTAGGTTGATGGAGTAATTATCCAAGATGGAATTTTGCCAGAAAATCAACACACAATACTGTAACCCTGGCTTATTAATCCAGCTCTTTATGTCACTGAGCTAAATATATCATTCCATGTTGCATCAAAGCTGGTCCAGTCTATGCAGCTCCTGTGTGCTAACAGTAGTGTTTGGTGTCTCCTATTCTCTTAATTACAGACTTAGGTTTTATAGATCCAAAAATGCTGCCCCACTTTTCTGACACACAACGTTTCTAGGCTGAAATGTTGACAAAAGATGTCTGTATCAGTCTGCCCAATGCTATTGAAGCTCTCTATTCCTCTCTCTCTCCTACCTGCATCTCAAAAAAGAGTAAAAATGAATACAAGGTTTGTCTTGTTATCAATTCTGAAGTCAGGAATTCAAGAAGAAAACCAAAATTCTCCATAGCATTCCTCTTAGATTACTCAGGTTTTACAAAGCACAAATCTGCAAAAAAAATCACTCTACTGTTATATAGCTGTGATGACAAGGGAAGATACATAAGGAGCTCAGACACTGCTAATGAACATGGTATATAAGCCTGGATCAGAGAGCATGCAACACAGGAGGTTGATGATGATAAGACAGTATAAGGCTCCTTGAGAGAAGAGCAACACTGAGTAAGCATCACAACCACAAAGGGAAACAGCTACAGAGTCAGAGAGAAAACTGAAAGTGCTCTTTTAGAATGTGGCAATAAATAAATAATAATAATAAATAATGTAAGCAACAGGAAACTGAAGACACTGACAAAGGAAACAGAACATCAGGACAACTAAGTATTAGCATCAAAATCCCAAAGGAAAACAAACAAGCAAATGGAGAACACCAACATAATGCTGCATGTTAAGAGAACACAGCAAAGACTGGACTTGTTATGATCATAGAATCACAGAATGGCCTGGGTTGAAAAGGATCTCCAAGATCATCGAGTTTCAACCCCCCTGCTGAGTGCAGGGTTGCCAATCACTAGACCAGGCTGCCCAGAGCCACATCCAGTCTGGCCTTGAATGCCTCCAGGGATGGGGCATCCATAACCTCCTTGGGCAACCTGTTCCAGCGCATCACCACTCTCTGTGTGAAAAGACGATGTACTGGCAATTGAAAGGTAAAAAAAAAAAAAATGAAAACAACTGTATACAAAACAGAAAACCAGTAAAAACATATATAGGTATAGAGGATAGAAAGAAGTATTCTCAGGATAGAACAGATTGGAATAAACTCAGATCAAGGTTTACATATACAAGATTTTACCCCTGACCACTCATATTATCACTTGAGTTCAATTTTCAAGAACTGGAAAATAAATCAAACAAGTACCGGGAGCCTCACTGAACATCAGTGAGTAAGTTACACTAAAGTCCTTTAGACTCTTCAAAATCTCAGTTGGAAATCTGCCAGTCTTTTTCTAAATCCTAACAATGATGGTACTGGCAGATGGTATTTTTAGATTATAGGATTTAAAATGGAAAATACTGAGAGGAACTTAATTCTGCTGTAATAAAGATAATTACAATCAATGTCAATAATGGATTTTTTTTTCCTTATGGGCACAAATTGAAAACATATTTTTCCTCTCTACACATGTAAGTCTGAAAGCATCTGACATATGTTTTTACTATTTGAAAGAAAATTGTCAGATGAAACCCATAGCACCACGAATATCCACAGTATTTCTGAAATTTCAAAGCCTTGTGTGAAAGCAGTTTTATTATAATGCCAAATTAAATTTCAAAATTAAATTTTCCAGAACTGTGGTTAGCTCTGACAGTAAAGAAAGTGTATAAGGGTTGCTCTGAAAGTAATGTCTCCTATTGCCTCACTGTGTTCACATCCACTGTTTGGTCTCCATAAATGTTCAGGAAGAATCAATGAATGCCAATGCCTGAATGTCAATTTTTTCAACATAGAGGAAGTCATTACACACCTTTGTTTCAAACATACCATTCTGTCAGAGCCCCTCTGCTGCATCTGTCACACAGGAACTAAATGGAACAGAATACTGGTGGTAAGGTTCAACGTCTACTGCCATACCACCAACATCCACCTCTGATGCTGAGGGCCAGAAGAATATAGGAGGCATTACTTTTGGAGCTGCTTTTGCGTTATCTCATGACTGACTGATGCCCAACTAAACGATTTTTTGTAAAGTTGCATATCTTGAAACTTGCTGTTGTATTTATGCAGATTGAAAAGTAATGTTAGCATTTACCTTATTATCACCAACATCAAGAAGTGAAAAATTTAATATTTTATGCTAATGCACTTTCAGAATATGATAATCTTCATATATTTCAATGTATTCTTGAAAACACAAAATTCTTCTTTGCTATACTTAGTTGATAACTGTTAGATTGCTCAGAAATGTATGCACCATAATACTAATTCTACATGGTGAAACAGCTAAAAGAAAACTAAATACATATTACTCTTCAAAGTTAAAACATTTTTTATACCCATTGCCAGTAATGAAGGTTTAGTTATTTTAATATCTGTATATTCTATTATATATCTAGTGTAGTTTAAGACATAGTGGTTTTAACATTATCAGAGAGAGGTTTGTTTTGAAAAGATTCAAACATGGCTGTTACAGAATTCGTTAGTTTGTTTCACGCACCTTGTTTGCGTACATCCTCTACAGCAGCAACCAGTTCCTCCTTCAGATCCTGGCTCTCTTTCGCAATTTGATCTCCTTTTTCTAAAAAGTTTTGAGTAGCCTGCTCAACGGAGGCAGCCAACACATGGGCCTTCTTGGAGCGCCCTTTCTTTTTGCCAGATGGTCCCTTGTTGCTTGTGTTAACGAGCGTTGTTACCTTCGGGAAAGAAAAATAAGTTCTTGTAAGTTTGATCAATTTTTCAGTTCTAATGGCAAAATACATTGTTGTCTAATTCAGCGTTTCCAGTATTTTCCTTACTGTTGAAGTGACGTAATGGTCATTGTGTACTGAATAAATAAAATTTAAATTTTTAAATCTGAAAGATTGCAGCACGTGCCCCAAAAAAAGGTTTCTACTTTTAGATTAACTTAGTCTAGTCTAAGCAAATGAACAGTCAAGCAGTGAACCAGAGAAATAATGTGCATTTTTGTCACTGGTCTTCATTTTAAAAAAGGAATAAGCCATTAAAATGAAAACGTAACATAGGTCAGTAACTACTCAAAAAGCAATTGCTTCAAGAGATAAGTGCCATTGGTTATATTCAAGAAGTGACAAAAGCATTGTAGCTGTTTTCTAGACATTAACTATTCAGTGCAATGTTGCTTCCATATGTTTATAATAAATTAACGTAGACAACAGTGGATAGTAGAATAATTGTACTTACAATATTTAAAAAGAAATGCACACTGCTTTCATAATTTCTCCTATAGTGTCCTAAAAGAATTCCTTATTCACTTGTCCAGGAACTGACCAGAAACTTGAACCACACAGCTTAATAACAGTAATACACCGAACCACACAGCTTCATAGTAAGTCATAGCTTTTTGATGGACCAAAAAAATCTCCAGTGATAGAAATACAGAAACCTTAGAGTTGGATAACGGGATGTCTTTCTGCAAAACCCAAATACGAAATTGGATATCATCAGGTGTTAAATGCATGGAAAGGCAGCAATGGATCCATGATGCTCAGTGATCCCTTTCACCTTTGTCTGGATTTAAACCAAGGCAGTCTACCTATGTGGCTTAGCTATGTGCTAACCCAAAAATGTACAGTAAGAAAATAAAGAAATCTTTGCAATAGACAGACAATTCAAAGCAAAAAAAAAAAAAGGATCCTAAAAGCAGCATAAAAACTAGCTGCCATTCCTTTCCTATTATGAGAAGCATGACAATGTGGTGCAGTTGTGACCAAAGAGCCTTTTATCACAGTCTGTATATTAGGTTCTTTTCAACCATTCTGAAAAGGAGGAGACTAAGGAAGCAAAAAAATAAAAATGAAATAGAAAAGGTTGTCAGGGCTTGAAAACACCATACACACAGATATACAAGAAAAAACTTCCTGGCTACAGCAAGTTAAAATTCTGCTATCCTTTGGTTTATTCCACTATTTATATCTAGAAATGCTATTTGATTTCTCTCATAAAATTATTCCTCATTAAATTTTCTGAAGCTTCTTTCACAGTTGTTCATTAACTATTTAAGAATTTTAGTCTTTATGAACAAACACATATAATAATTCTGTAACCTAACTCAGGTTTACCAATGGAATGGATTTCTCCAGTAACATCATGCAGATGACTAAGAAAACCTTTCAGATGCAACAGGCAACAAAATTGATTACGCATCTACTGAACTTCTCATCAGAGACCTGAAGAGGAAGAGAATAATGCTGGAACTTGATCTTAATTATTTTAACTTATCGAATGAATTAGAGGTAGACTGCCAGAGCAGTTCAGACAATAAAGAAAAGATCTGAAATAAAGAAAAGTTGGTCAATAAAGTCATAAATGAAGTCAAATCAGACTACTTTATATAGATCTCTCGCTTAGGCAGATACAAAGGTCAACAACTAAAAGGAAAAAAAAAGAATAAAAATCAAATGCTTCAAATAGCAAAAAAACAAATAAGTTGTAGCTAGCAGAAGAATTGCTGAAGTCCTGCAAAGACAGAAGGAGCAGTTGAGTTGCACACCTCTTTCAGAACTCTGAAAATAAATAGTTTTCCATTAAAAATAGCCATAAAAATGTTACACAATTGTGCCATCTACAAGTCAGCTCTGTTCATGAACTCCTCAACTATAAATTGAGATTCTTTTCACCTAACCTCACCTGCGAAAGGGATACACGTGTATTTTAAGATCAAGTAGAAGTACTGAACTGCTGCAGTGCACTATGGGAAAAAGGACCATGCCTATTGTAGAATAAGATAAATTTTTGCCAAGAAATGTACACCATTCAAGTAGGCAGGAAACAAAAAACCAGACTGAGAACAAGCAAATAGCTATGACTGCTAAATTAAGTGAAATAAATTCTAAAAAAATATTCTACCATCATAAACTCAAAAATATTTTGATGGTATATATAAAATATGCATTACTATATATGCATGCACTCTTTAATAAATGTTTCTACATGTCGTATTTAGTAATAAAAAAAAGTTTTCAGTAGAAGTGACAAGCCATTTTACATATAGCCCTCAGATCACAACAATTCTCATCAAGCAGCTTCAAGTAAATGAGACAGAAAAGTACTTAGAAAAGTAAATATCCTGATTTAATTTACACAAACTGTACTGTGCAACAAAAGAGACTTTCAAACTGGTAAATACGGGGGAAGCCCTGTAAAAATATATGCAAAGCATTATAATCTTTAGAATGGAACATCTTAGCTTTGCTTGCTGTAACATGTCTTGTGTATTAGGACAGAGTAGAGAGAATGCATTGATTCCAGTCCCAACACGGTCACTCAGTTCTGCAGCTTGGTACACATCAAGTCTCCCTTCTCCACTTTAATTTCCTTTCTCAAATTCCAGATGTTCCAATTTGCTGGGAAAATTATTCAATATCACATCCACTTAAATGACCCTAAAAGAAAAAACTAATTACGTTGCTGAATCAAGGTCCCAAACTAATTTGATCAAAATAATACTTCATTTTGGAGACAAACTCATTTATTGCACTACAAGTAAGCATAAGAGGTTGGTTTCTTTAAGGAAAGAAAAAGAAAATGTACATTATACCCTGATTTACTTTAACACGTGCATCTTTTAGCTTCTTTTAATGAAAGCACGAATTGAAATCTCTACCACAAATAATAATCTGCAGATGTAAATATATATGTCTTTCAAAAAAAGTCCACATTGTGAATGTAATTGCAGCAAGTAGATAAATATATACAGTGATGCCCCCAACATGGTGGACTACTCCTAATGTACAGTTTCGAAAAGTAATTGGCATATCAGAACTAGATGATGAGAACATATGAGCTTAGCAAAACATCTAAAATCGCAATTTTCTGAGCATATACGAAAGACTCAGGGTGCTGAAGGGACACTCAAAGAAAACCTTAACAGCAGACACAGATCATATACGTTCTTTCCAAAATGTAAATATTTTCCAAAGGACATGATGACATTTCCCAGTTCTGTGTCATGAGCCAGAACTCTCTACTGTAACTGCTATTGCTGTGCATAGAAAACTGAGAACCTCATTCGATGAAGGTCATCTTCCTTGTGCACCAGCTCAGAGTCTGCCATGGACTTATGGGACTGCTACAGAAAAACTGTTATAGTAAGTATGTCTCATGCTCCTCTACACTTATTTTTAAATGACTTTTTAATCCATTTTAGGAATAGATTCCCTAATAAGGAAAAATAAATTATTCAAGTTCCCCAAAAACATTTTATAAACTTTCATAAAATGGCCTAACAAAAAAAAACAAAGGCAAGAAAAATTCTGGACCCTTCTGATGCCAGGAGATCTCCCACTTCCCATGAAAGCACAGTTGTCAATAAGAGTGTACTAACTGCAATGGTGGGGCTTCCTTTGTTCCAAATGAAACTGCACCATCACATGCAGAAACAGGGACTGAAAGGCAGCAAGTAGGGAGCAGAACTGTTCTCTGTAGTTGGGTGAGGACATGCACTTGGGAAAGGGAAATTCTGGATTCCAGTTTTTGCACTACAAGGCTGGGCTCTGCATCACACACCGCTGTGTGGAGGACATATGAGGAACAGCTGAGGAGACTGAGGGGAAGCCTCACGGGAACCTACAGCTTCTGCAAAAAGCGGTGCAGAGGAGCAGGCACTTATCTCCTCTCTCTGGCAACCAGCAATAGAACCCGAGGGAATGGCCTGGAGCTGTATCAGGGGAGAGTCAGGTTGGATATTGGGAAGTGGTTCTTCACTGAGAGTGGTGGGGCACTGTAATAGCTTTCCCAAGGAAGTGGTCATAACACCAAGCTTGCCAGAGTTCAAGCAGCGTCTGGACAATGCTCTCAGCCATACTGTGATGGACATTGGGTAGTCCTGTGTGGAGCCAGGAGCTGGACTTGATGATCCTTATGGGTCCCTTCAGACTCGGGATATTCTATGGTTCAGTCTTTAGAGAGAGAGAACCACCCACAAAAACACTGCTGTTTCACCCCACTGAGATACCTTTTATCAGCTTATTTGAAATGACATTAAATTTACCAGTTTGAAGTGCTAAGAAAGTAGCTCCCACCCGAATTAAAATTACCATTCAGAAAATTCAGAAACAGTGGGGGAGGAAGATTTGTATCAGTAAAAAAAATTTGTTCCTTTCCTCTTCTAACAAAGCCATACATCAGCCTATAACATATGTTGTAAAATAAAAAGGAAAACAAAAGAAATAACCTGTTATCCCATTAACACTGTGTTTGATTTTTTTCAGAAGCGTCTTCCCAGAAGATTTTTACTGCATTCTTTTAAACGCATTCATGGGGGAAAAAAGGAAAAAGAAAAAAGACCAGTTTCCTGGCAAAGCTTTAAAACTAACTGGTTTACTTTAAATAACTTATTCCACCCTTACTGGTACAAAATAAAGAATGTTGACTTCAGTTTATTTTATTAATTAATGCAGATCTCACAAAAAATCAGTACAATTATCAAATATCTCACTTGATAATTACCATAAGCTCATTGGAAATCCTATAATGATCCTGGCTTTGTGATCACACTAGGGAACCTTGTTCTTATTTTATTAAAGAAGCTTCACACAGTACTAGCATAGATCTCTGCTGGAGAAACAGAACTTCACTAATTAATAGTTCAGTCCCATCCTCAATTAAGTCTTCCTTACACAGCTCCAGCAGCACAAAAGAAAGGTGAGGATGTCTTTGATAAAAGTAGAAAACTGTATTAACATGGATTTCCCTACTGTCGAGGTCACGTGCGGGCAGGGATATCAGCAGTGAAAGGGGATGGAATCAGATCACATACTCATCACATTAATCCCTAGTCAGCAGCTCCACCTCATAGAAAAATATTCCTGACTGCGTGAATTAAACTGTCTTCCCTACAGATTCCTGAAATGAATGGGCCAGAAAGCTGAAGTGTTGCAATACCTTTCCGCAGTGTCAGAATGAACTGGATTAGTTAGTCAAAATTTTCACAGAATCATAGAACCATAAAATCTTTTGAGTTGGAAGTGACCTCTAAGGGTCATCCAATCCAACTCCCCTGCAATGAACATGGACACCTACAGCTCCATCAGGTGCTCACAGCCCCGTCCAGCCTGGCCTTGGGTGTCTGCAGGGACAGGGCATCCACCACCTTTCTGGGCAACCTGTGCCAGTGCTTCACTCAAAGCACTAAAATTTTCACTAAAAAAAAAAAAAAAAAATCTTTAAAATGCTCCGTAACTATGTTCCACAGTATGCATATATTGACACTTCTGGGGAAAATATTGCTCTGCACTTTTTCATTGTACTACTAGTCATTCCGGATTGTCATTGATCACACACTTTCTGAATAACAAGACCTTGTTATTTTTAAACATAGATTTTTAAATATTGAATACCCCCATCAGATAGGGTGGGATTTTCCAGAGGGTGAACAACATTTATCTGTTTGCTTGCTTGTGATAAAGAAGGCAAATGTAACATGGCTATGCAAATGTACATTATGTAAACAATTCAGGTCAGTCAGATGGATTCAGTGATCTCCCAAGTTCCCTTCCAACTGAATTAATCTAAAACAATTCACATAAATGGTTTGGTTACAACAGGTAGAATCAGTATCAGGGCCTCTCTAAAAGACTTCTAATGGTTTGTAAGAAATTGTGCTATTTGCCACTGCCCCTCCTGTTTTCAGTAAACATTACTTGCTCTTCCCAGCGGCATTTCTCTGAATAAGAACAGCTACAAGTTATTCCTCTCTTCTCATATACTCATATATCATCAAGCTTCTGGAAATACCCAATGACCTGAAAAAATACAGCCCTGACATTTTAGCGTAGGGACCCTTTTGCTTCTGGAGATAAGATGCACTCAAGTGGAAGGCAGCCTTATTACCTCAGTGGCTGTACTAATGGCATTTGTTTCATCCAGGAGAAAAATCACTACAGCCGTCTGAAAAAGCAACAATTTTATTTTCCAAATTGTACTGGAGTGTTGGGTTTCAGTGTTTTGTTTTTTTTTGGACAGGAGGATGAAACTGAGACTTTTCAAAATACTCTGTGAGAGAAAATGACTAAAGCACTGCACTGAAGTGTTGTCATGGGCTAAAGCACTCTGAGAAGATCAAAATCAAAGAGTGAACTCATCTGAACACTGCTCATGACCTTCACACTGACCACCCAGAACTGGAGTAAAGCCATAGGGGACTGTTGGCTTTATATATCCCAAACCCTGCATGCTGCAAACTTGCTTTATGATATGGCTCACAGCAGTAGCTCATTAGGTAATACTACTCCAACCATGAGATATTACTGAGCAAAATGCAGTATAAAATACCTTAAACAAATGACATCTTCTCCATGTACGTGCAAAACAGAGGAGTGGCAAACTTGGGGTTTTTTTCCTAGCTATGCTTAATCTCCTGTGCTGCTTAAAACTTTGCTTTTTTCCTTGCAACACCAATATCATTTTGAAGACACATTTTGAAACATGACTCAATCTTTAATATAACTCCTTTTTTAATAATATCTTCAAAGTTCTCTATCAACTTAATTTGCCACTGCCCTTAGTCTATAAATCAAACTCTTTTTTTCCAACAGCTTCCATAATTAACTCTTGTAATTATCTCTGCACAATTAGCACCAGATGTCTACCTAATTCATAAAACTGACATTCTTTTTCTGTTAAAAAACAGATATTTGAATTTTCATCCAGCAATGTAACTATCCACACTAACCCAGCCTTTTTGTACTCCTTCCAGTTCCCTTCAGCGTTTGCAAACACCTGCTGTTTAGAAGAACTAATAAATAAGCAGACTACTTGCTCTAATGTATAAATTATTAGTGAGGATGTTAAAAAAAATGCCAGTGACATACCTACCTTACGGATGCCAAGTACATAGATAACTCAAGGCACGCTGATTAGAGCCAGTTTATTTTCACCCAGTCTAGCCTGAGAACAGATAGCTGCTCTGATTCGCTTACACAAATTCTTGGACAAATTTGCATATTTCTGTTCTGTACCTTAAGGATGCAATTCAGAGATAGCAACTCTGTTACTGTTCATTTATATTCTTCTTATCAGCGTTCACACCAGTGGAAGAGGCTTATATCCTAGCTCATGTGAATGAATATTGTATAAGGCACTTGTAAAGTTCTTCAGTAAGCATTTTAAAGTTCTTCTGTAAGTATTAATTCTCTGCGGAATTGCCTATTACTTGTTCTGTTAACAAAAAGAAGCAACAACAAAAACAACACCCCATCCATTTTCCTCCTACAAACCTCCCAGCCAAGTTGCCCTTACCGTGACCTCAAAAAAAAAAATCCCTAAAGACATAGGAACTGCTGTTCAGTTCCTACCACTGTACAAAATCTGACAAGAGGAGAGCCAGTTTGTGTCATTTATAGCAGTGCTGCTCTATGATGTGGACACACCAACCGGTGCCTTTACCGAGACCAAGACCATCTCATAAACGTGACAGGTCAGGTGGTGACACTGATTACAAGGCACTACGTATGTGCCGTTGTGATTGCAGAATCTCTCTTATGGATTAAAAAAAAAAAAAACCTTTTCCTACATAGAGATTTCTAGTATCTCATTAGGAATTTCTGTGCCAAGCTAGAAATGCTTAATTAAGTGATCTACAATTACTTCCAGGTTACTATCAACCTGAGAAAACAGTCTTCAACAAAACTATTGGCTACATTTGACTCCTAAAATATTGTTTCAATGTCTTCAGTGCAAACAAAACTGACAAAAGTTGAGTATTAAGACAATCCTTTGCATTTCTAACACTGTATGGCTTTTAATCACCTAAAATCACTCTCAGAAAGGGCTTGCTCCCAGTCAAATGCAACTGCCAAAGACAATATGACATACACAGATTCCCCTTATTATTTTTTTACAGAATCTGTCATATCTCACAGACTACTTGATATATGTAATCTATAACCTAATATTAGATCATCTATCCATCTCCACAAAACATTAAGCACCTAAGACAGTTTTCAATTAAAATAAACTACTCAGAAGCCCCATACTACCTTACTATAAAGCATTCAAGGTATTTGACATGGACATGCTTAAGAAGCGCTGCTTATACCATGTACTTCTTAGTTTTTCATGTTTCGTGTAAGTAATCTGCATCATTTCAAGTTTGGTACACACAGGTAAGGAAGGCTGAAATAAAATTTTTTCAGCAGCTGTTCTCTGGACTGCATCTTCTCTTTGCCTTAAGTGGTCACTCTGTAAAAAAAGCAGCAGTATTCCTAGCAGCATGCCCCAAAACCTCACTTTAAACTTTCCCTTAACTCCTGTAATAGTCATGAGGTTAGAGTCGCATTTGCTCATACTCATCACCTCTCTAGCTCAATGATTTGTGACTTCTTCCCCTCCCATAACATCAGGCATTTTGCAAAGACTACCTCCCCTTGCTTAGAGACCTGGCTACAAAGTGGTGGTACAGCACTAACCTAGGGGGGTCAGAAATGTGGGTTTGAGGTACCTCAGAGTCAGGAGAACTGAACCAAGGCAGGTAGCAACAGGATGAGGGGAAATGGCTTTAAACTGGAAGAGGGTAGATTCAGACTAGATATCAGGAAGAAGTTCTTTACTGTGAGGGTGGTGAGACACTGGAACAGGTTGCCCAGCGAGGTTGTGGATACTTCCTCCCTGGAAGCATTCAAGGCGAGTCTGGATGGGGCTTTGAGCAGCCTGGTCTAGAGAGAGGTGTCCCTGCCTATAGCAGGGAGGTTGGATCATCTTAAAGGTCCCTTCCAACCCAAACTATTTCATGATTCTATGATAAAAGATAGGAGATTCAGATTAGACATTAGGAAGAAATTCTTTACTCAGTTGGGGTGAGGCATTGGCAGAGCCTGCCCAGAGAACTTGTGGATGCCCCATCCCTGGAGGTGTTCAAGGCCAGGTTAGACAGGACCCTGTGCAGTCTGATCTGGTGGTTGACAGCTCTGCCTATGGCATGGTGTTGGAATTAGATGATCTTTAAGGTCTTTTCTAACCTAAGTCATTCTATGATTATTAGGCAAGAGAAAATCAACAAACAAGTTTCCAGTAGTAATCAGTATTAACTAATCAGAAATGAAGCCACTTTATCTTAAGTATTGGGTAGTGGATCATCGAAACCTCAAAAATCAAGACAGACAAAATGCACATATCTATTGCTGAACTAGAACCAAATGTTAGTATATTTTTCCTCACCTCCAAACACCAAATCATTTGAGAACTGTACAGAAAAAGAAAAGTATTTAAAACCTTAAAACCTACTTCATGTTGAACTACCGCCCTTTAGGTATCGGTCTTTATTTCCCGGTTCTTTAGAAGAATAGAGAATACATTCAAATGGTGACTGACTCATTCAAGGAAAATGTTTCATTTAACCACATGAGGGCACACCACACTACAGTAAACAGTAGCATATGCAACTTCTGAAATCCCTGCTTTTAGTTTACTTTTATGCTTTACTATTGGCTATGAATAGTCCTTATCACTAAATAGCACACATGTTACAATCTAAAATTATTGATATTTAAATTGTATTTGCTGGAAAAGAAACAATCCCAGGCACATACAGTCCAGGATGTTCCCGCAGTGTGTGTGAAATATGACTTTCTGACACAGGTAATGGAGAAGCCAGCGAGGAGAGGTGTTCTGCTGGCACTTTTTCTTACAAAGAAGGACGGCCTGGTTGGGAATGTGAAGGTTAGGGACAGCCTTGGATACAGTGGCCATGGAGAGAGCAGAGTTCAGGATCTTACATGGAAGAAACAAGGCAGTAAGAAGAATTGCTATCCTGAACTTCAGGAGAGCCAGCTTTGATCTCTTCTACTTGGAGGTATCCCATGAGTTAGAGGCACTGGAAGATAAGGAGGCCCAACGGTTTGCTGACACTCAAGCACCGCTTCTTCCAAGTAAAAGATAGGCACATCCCTAAGATTAAGAAGTCAGGCAAAAGTGGCATGAGACCTGCACTGATATGCAAGGAGCTCATGAAAAATCATAAATGGAAGAGGAAGGTCTACTGAATGTGGAAAAGAGGTCTGGCTACCTGGAAGGAATATAGAAACATTGTCAGGGCATGCAGGGATGCCACAAAAGGAAGGCTAAGGCCCACCTGGAATTAAATCTGCTGAGGGAGGTCAAGGACAACAAAAAAGGCTTCTTTGAATATGTTAATAGCAAAAGGATGACTAGACAAATGTGGGCCAGCTGCTGAATGAGATGGGTGCCCTGGTAATCGAGGACACCGAGAAGGCAGAATACCAGCTTTAATATTTTTGGTTTTTCAATGAGTAAGGAATTGTACTAGAAAAACATTATGTCAAAGGATTTAATCTTTAACAGGATACTAAACTAACATAGCAAGCAACTATAAGGGCAGGTAGTACTACTTCTACATTTATCATAGGAAGGTGAAAGAAGAAAAGTTGGCCTTCCTGGAAGGAGGCAGAAATGAAGGACATTGGACCATCAAGGGTAGAGGTAACTTCCAAAGCCTCCCTCCAGCAGCTATTGATAAGACTATGAAGATTACCTCGCCCTTGGCTAAGCATACTGTTTCTGAGCTCTCCTAAACAATATTCAAAATGATCTTATACATCACTAAAAAATAAGGCAGGAAAAAAGTTCCCAGGAGTTTCAGTTTCAGTTAATGTAAAGTAACACAAGTGAAGGAAGAAAAATATTTCAGACATATGCAGTGAGTTAGTACTCTAGTTTCTCTGTAACAAGCAATATATCTTTCTTTAATGAAAACCTTTCTCATAAAGAACAGCAGAAAACAGAAGCAACCAATCTTCCACTCACAGAAAAGATAAAATCAAGATCTCCTGAAAATGGACACGATTCTATTTCCTGGGAGTCCTGTTTCAAATAATGTGAAGAATAATGAAATTAATTTATTCACCCCATGAAAATTCCTTTTTTCTTTGTTTTCATTTTTAAATAATAAACAATTGAGGAAAATAAAGGAAACAATTTAAAATGACTACCAAGAAAATGTGAAAAAATCTTTTTTTCCAAGAAGATTGTGCAAACCTTTTTAAAGTAAAGGCTGGACAGGTTAAAGCAGCTGTTATTACCATGTTATTTCAATTCTTTTCTAAAATCATAACTTCCCAAAATGATACATCATCTGAAGTGGGCCAGACTACACTATTACACTTTTTTGTATTCTTCCCACAACATTATTATCTATTTTTTAACCTTTGTTCCATCAATATGCAGACATTCGGGTATCCTGTTTGGGGAAAGGAAGTCTTGAATTACGGAGTTTGAACAAAATACGATTTCTGATGATGAGTCTTCAGAGGTTGGTACATTTCACATTCAACCACCCATTTAACAGTGATGACAACCTCCAAATAGAAGTATCCAGGCAGAGGGAAATAACTGTTTCAGACTTTCCATTTTAGCTTGCCAATTGTTTCAGTTCCGAAATAACTCCAACGCAATCGCAACAGCACTGATAGCCCCACCTCCACCATTCAGTTGTAGTCATGCTTACATAATGAACAGAAAAGAAAACACCTGCAGAGACTGTAAATATACAGCAATGATAAATTCTCAGTCAAAAATACATCAGAGAATATTCACTGAATGTTGGTTTTCCAGGCTCCTTATTCTGCATACTTTGCATGCCAGATAAAATTTCTTCACCAATGTAAAATTCAGAAACTAAGAAGTTACATATATTACCATATATCAGCTAGAAGGAACTTTTAGAGCACTCTCATCCAGCCCCTCATCCACATAAGGCTCGTTTAAATGAAAGGTTAAGGTTGCTCCAAACCTGGACCAGCTGAGTTTTGAGTATGTCCAAGTACTCAGATTGCACCACCTCCCTGGGCAAAAACATGCAATGTTTGACCATCTGCATGGAGTAAAATCATTTCTTGATCCCAACAAGACGTCAGTTAGATATCTCAGCAACTTCTGCCCACTGCTTCCTTTTCTATGTTCCCCCTATAAGTTTACGGCTTTTGGCTCCACTGGGGCTCGTGGCTCCACATTCTCTGCATTCTCCCATCAGGCAACTATAGAGAGCAGTAAGTTCTTGATCTCCCTCATGCTGAACAAAGTGAGATCTCAGCCTTTCCTCATATTGTGTGCTCCGGCCCTCTGCCTATCTTGGCTAGACTTTAGCATAGCCACGTCTTACTTACTCACAATCACCAAACCATACTAAAACAACTCTGTATTTCATCTACACTCAAGATCCCTTCCCTCAACAAAGCAGTCAATTTTTCTCTTTTGTGGGCTTTTTACATAACACTCCAAGAAAGAAATCAGTCTTAAGAAACCGAAGGTAATTGTGTAATTAGAAACAAATAGTCTGAGAAACATGAAGGAGCTTGTTGGAAGATTATTCCCTCTTCTTTCTTTCTTTTTTTTTTTTTTTAAATTGAGCTTTCTACTTAATACCATCAAACTAAAATAAGATTCAGTACTGTATTTGGAAGGTATGTCTGCTATTATATGCATATATGTATGTGTATGTATCTGCTTATCTGCTATTACAGAACAGCAACCTCATCCATTAGGGCTGTGGCCTCCCATTACTGTCTAGGAGACTGTATTCACTGTGTTAAAGGGTACTGTTCTGTGTTGGCCCACAAACATTTAATTTTATAATTTTATCCTTTGGGGATTGGCCATGGCATTTGAGTCTGCTAATTCAAATAGCCTATTTAGAGATAGAATTCAAGACATGGAAAGAGAACATCTCCAGAAACCACCATTAGTCAAACTAGAAGCAAGTCCTTTCCAACATCTTCTCCTTGGCTTTCTCCCAGGATTTGCTAAGAGAAACCATTTCTGTATCACTTCTGTTGGTCTTGATTTTTTTTTTTTTTATCAGAAGAACATAGAGCAATAACATCATCCCACACAGATCCAACAGTTTCTTATGTCCCACACATTCCACAGACGGATCTAGTTGGGTAGAAATCAACATTTTTCTCTTTGTTTCAACAAAAGCATGAGTAATACAACTAATTATCCTGCTACATATGGTACCTAAACCTGGCTAATCACCCCAGTACTAGGCATTTGTCTGCCTACCTTGCAGTTGAATTTGGTTTGCGTTCCATTTTCCCCCCTGATAAAATGATGGAATTCTTTTCCCCTCCTGCTACAAATGGAATAGTTCCTCCTAATCCACACTCTCTTACCATTAATACTGTCGGCATTGATTTTCTGACTAGTAACGCAGTAACAATAGCATTGGTTTCAACTTAACCATACGGAGAAAGAAAGTACAAATGTGAGGAAAAATAACTCCAACTGGCAATGCTAGCCAATAAAAGTCTTAGAAATGTAAAAGAAGAGTCTCTGATATATATATATATATATATATTCCCAGCAGTAAGTGGCAACTGGCAGAACAGAACAGCAGGTGCCAAAGAAAAGGTGTTATGTCTGAAACACAGAAAGTGACATTAAGATGGTTTTCAACTCATTCTGGCACAAGCTATAAAGGCACACAAAATAAGCTTTTTATTAAAGAACAAATGCATTATTTAATATTAAAGTACGTAGACTTCAGGCTGCATTTTTAACAATAAGCTATTTAACAAAGATGTCATCCTCAACAACGTATAATTCCCTATTACATTTTTACACCAATTATCTCAGTAGGATATTACTGCTAAAAATAAAAAGTAGATTTTCTCCAGTCACCTTCCTAACAAGCATTTCTAAACTGTGTTTTCTTTAATTATGAAATGAAAAGCCTTTCCAAAATGCCAAAAAGTCTGTATAATATGACTGTTCCAGAATAGAACATAACTGTTCCATAGCTTAACTTTCACCTACAGCTAAGTACTTCTCAAGAAAAGAATCTTACTCCTTCATAAACATTGCAAGAGGTATTAAAACGAACCCAACATTGTTTTTGAGGATGCAGTTTAATTTCTACATCTTCAGTGCAATGTGTATGAATCAGTCTAAACTCATAAACCTCAATCTAGAAAAAGCAAGGTTGGACATGTAAAGTATCAGAAATTTGCAAATAAATGCACTTGAATGCACAATAGGGAAAATTTTCACCAGTTAACACAAGAAATGTGTAGGAGCTTATAAAAAATATTGTCTGCAGTATAACGTAAAAGAAATTGATAACAAATTTTACAGTTAGTACGCATGAAGGGAATAACCATGTCAGCACTTTAGTAAAAGTAGAGCAAAAGATCATCAGCCAGTAAAACTAAACAAGAATTCGTCCCCTCTTGAAAGATTACACTGTGACTAGTACTCATCTGATTGCTTTTCTAAGGCATTTATCTGTACTTGGGTTGGGTACTTTTGTCTTAGATACAATGAAACAAAGTAATACATTTATTTTTATTTATCATATTATTTGATTAAAGTTACATTTAAATAAATAATCTCCCAAACTTCATCTAAATAATTCCTCGTTTTTGCTGCAACTACATGAATATCACCATCAGGGAAAGACCAAAACTTATTTGCCCTTCTATCTTTTTATGGAGCACACAGCACCGTGTTGTTACAGAAAATATCCCCTTAAAAAGATTTACCAAGGTACATTCTGGAAGGAGCTAATAAAAAGTGATTATGCTGTAAAATTGCTATAAAATATAACCCCACATCACTCACTGATCATCAGTTTCACTAAGATATATGTATGAACATAAACTGAATAAATTTTTACTTACGGGAATTATCCACAAGCATAACAGAACGATGAGCCTCTAAGTGAAACCAAAAACTTTTTTATTATTGCTAAAAGATGTCGACTGGGAGGTGTCACAAGAGGTTCTTGAAAGAACAAATAAAAGAGATACAAAAGCCTAGTTTAAACCAAATTATTTACTTTGGATTGCTATTAAACTTTACCTGAGGCCAGATCTGTACTAGAAAGACTTACTGCCTGAACCACTGTTGATTGCTGAAACTCCTCTTCCACAAGCACAGCTGATTTGTGCCCTGCATCAGGGATGCTTTAGGCACCTGCTGATACTGCTATGCCAGCAGACCATATCCACACTCAACTTTAACCTTGCTCACTTAAATAAATGGTTTTATTCAGAAACTGTTGAGTTAAACTAGGACAAACCCTCTATGGCCAATTACTGTGAATTTAATGTCAAGCATATTTCACTTTAGTGTCTTGTCTGACTCTGAATGGCATAACATGCGGCGTAATATAATGTTACTCAGCATAAATAAGAGTTATTATGCAAAGATCAATTGTATTATTTCAATGCTTAGATACCGCTTAGTCTGTAGCTATATAAAATGATGATCCTGCTCTTCTTCCATCCCATTTGTAAATCTGTGACATCCTCAAGGCAGTTTTCCTCATTCAGCTTAAAACTTACAATGGTAGAAGGAACAAATAAATTTTCTAACATATACTACACGTCAACAAATTCAAACTACTTGTATCAATTATAATGCTGCACTTAAAGTTAAAGCAGTGTTTGACTGCAAGCTGTTTCTCCTCTTTTAGCCCACTTTGTCTTAACTACATTTGACCTCAAGTTCTCTAACCTCTACAGACCCTTTCCCCCATATGATTTTCATGATGGAGCTCTAACCAGAAGGTATTTGCTGAGAACCATATTGAAGCTTCAGCGTCAGCCTTTCAAATTCAACATATTTGGTACGATGCCTTACTCAAAACATCTACTATTAAACTCCCTTTGCTATGTGGACAAATTTTTCAAGAAATTCTAGGCCAGATAAACATGATTCACTCTGTTGACAAACCGTCAGAAAGGTGGAAAGAGGTTTTAGAAGTAGATGTGGGAGTATGATACATAGAAGCACATGCCTAACACTTTATTTTTAACTATGTGAAATGGAAGGAAAAATACTGAACGTATACTTCGGTGTACCCTTTTGAAAAGTTTGCTCAACACCACACTATAGAGCAAGTCCTCTGTATTCCTTTGAAAGCTAAATGTAGCTTAGAATTAATTAGGTCAGACTATATTGAGAACATTTCAATTAAACCCTCAGTTTTACCTTATGTCAAATCACCGTTCCCAAGGAACAGTAAAGAGACTGCTCAGTGCACATATTTCAATCAACTACAACTATTAGCCCACTGAAAACCCCCAAATTTGGAAATCCTTGCAATTCATACGCTTTAGTGTGAAAATGCACTTCAATACAAACTGGTTCATACCTGCTAAGAACTTTTTTCAGCTGGGTGGTTATATTGTTTCTAAACTAGGAAAACGTAACCTCCAGAAATAAATATATTTGTATGAATGTAAACGTATATACCTATTAATTTATGCTGAACTGTGGAGAGCCAATCTATCTCTTCAAGGTCACATAGGAAAAATCTCACTGCACTATTTCCAGCAGATGGATGCACAGGTCTTTAGTAGAGTGACCATTCAGAAATAACCAAAGTTATTAAAATGATTAATTTGTCAAAGAGTAGGAGAATTTGGATTCAACTATTGAGTTGTGAGCTAGCAAGACAGACTGCAGATCTTGACTAACAACTTGAGAATATCAAAAATTAAAAAGGAAGGGCTTAAAGAAAACAAAAGGTCTTTCTTGGAAGTATTTACTTGAAATTAAGAAAGGGATTATAAACGCTGGGTAACAGGAAACATTTGTTTTCAGGAAGATAAATAGCTCAATGTGCCACTTAAGAACAATTATGGAGATTTACATTTTCTGAGTGTCATTCTCTTATCTAATATTCTACTGCATATTCAAGGTTTATTGTTTCTTTTAGTAATTTGTAAGATCTTCATCCGTGACTGTGAATACTAAGCATGTGGAAATAGATTAATTAGAAAACAATCAGCAGGAAAGGTCTCATTTTTAAAGTAACAAAACCAATCAAAGATAACATCCAGAGATTCCCCAGCATTAGATGAACTGTCTCAGTAAACACAGATTGTCAGAAGAGCTAGAAGCCACTCAGTACTGTAATAGCCATTGGTATATTTATCCGCTCCTAAAAGTTGCGGAGCTTGTTTGAGAATTCACAGAAAGTTATGTGCATTTGTATTTATTTATTTATTTTTTTAAATAATACTGACAGTGATAGAACAAGAGGGAATGGTTTTCAGCTCAAGATTGGATATCGGGGGGAAGTTCTTCACAGAGAGAGTGGCGAGGTGCTGGAACAGGCTGCCCAGAGAGGCTGTGGATGCTCCATCCCTGGACTGTTCAAGGCCAGGTTGGATGGGGCCCTGGGCAACCTGGACTAGCACCAGATCTGGAGGTTGGTGGCCCTGCCTGTGGCAGTGGTGTTGGAACTCAATGATCCTTGGGGTCCCTTCCAACCCAAGCCATTCTATGATTCTATAAAATAGATCATGAAAAAATTAAATATTGAATCAAAATTGATACTACAACATAAAAACAAGTGGCAAACAACAAACTTTGCCTCCAAGTGAGGCAGAATATGTCTGCAGATGTCAGATTTTCTTTTACAAGGAGAATTTGCACTCAGATCTGTGTATTTCCTGTATTTTGGCACCAACATCCAACCGCTAAGTCTGAATCTAAAGAACCAAACCTAAACACATAGGCAACTGCAGGAAGAAGTAAGGAGTACAAAAGGCTTAAATAACCACTTTTAGTTCATAAGTAAAATTCAACTCACAGAAAAGATAGAGTTAGAGAACCTTAAAAAATTACCATATAAATCCATCCTGCATTTGTTGAATATTTTTGGCTGGAATATAAATTCAAGCAACTAGTATGTAATTTTTATGACCTCTTTAATATAATCAGTTATGAAATGAAAATTGGTGGTGCTTTTTTTTTTTTTTTAATGTTTATTGGCACAAGAAAAGTGCTGGGCAAGATTTCACACCCATCAGCCTTTTGGAAACAAAATACTTGCTATTTAAGTAGGGATGCGCTTTGAAGGATGTATTTCTTCCCTTTATTGCAATTTATTTGAAAACAGACACACAACTGTAGCGTCTGTAGCACTCTTGCCTTTTGTTTCAGACAATCCATTCCTGAACAGCTTTGTAAAAGCTCCCTATGATGAATTTAAAAGATAGACGTAAAACGAAGTAACAAAACAGGAAAGCAGCACAGACTAAGTGAGCAAAAAGCTCTTGGAAGTATGAATGGTCACTTTGTTGTGAGCTTGTACAGCACATGGCACAGCACAGCTCTGATCCACAGCAGCAGATGCTAGAAGATGCTGAAGCCCAAATAGATGCCATTATTCATTAGACACATGGTGCTAATGCCTGAGCAGTTTGTAATGAATCACAACTTCACCTCGCTATGACTTGGGGGCACAGCTTGCACTCAGAGATAAAGTCCCCATTTAAAATCCTGTTACCAAAGGAAGGAACTCTGCTGATTTATCTCTGGCTGATAAATGCCCCAATTTTGAAGAAGGCATGAGGTCGCTTATTAGTCTCAAATTTGAGCACTACCTGGGAGGAAGCCAGAACTTCCTTACAAAGAATCCTGGGCTCTTCTAGACTAAGTGGAAGTAAGTTGCTAGCAGAAGAAGATGCCTCAGAGCTGTTCTGAAACTTTCCACTCAGTTACAATAATAAAAATGAAAACCTACTCTTACACATACCACCACCGCATCCCTGTTTGTCTTTAATACAGAGATCAGAGTTGTTATTTCAAGAGATAATAGAAAATTTTGATAGAGAGAGGCAAAACACCATAGACTCTGACAATAGAGAAACCTGATTGCTCATTTATTCTGATTATCAGTCTCTGAGATGGGACAAACCTTGTGGCTGTTTATTCTTGGCCCTGCCATTAATCCCAATCCCAACAGTCAATAAAAATGTTACAATTGACATAGAACAGTAGAATCTGGCAATATTCAAGGAAAATGCCATGAGAATTGTAGTGAGAGAAAGATCAAAACAGCATTGTGACCTTTCCTGCTTTCTATAAGACAAATATATTAATATTATGCCTTGAGTTCATTCAAATCCTTTTTTTTTCCCCAGGAAATTGCTCAGATTGTAGTCACAACTGTTCACAAACCTCAGAATAATATCATTCAATAACAAAAGTAATTAAAATGTAACAGCCAAGTTCCCCAACCCAAATTCTTACATGCCAAAAGATCTCTGATCAGAATTCTCCATTAGTTTTCTTACCTCGCCCTAGGCCTGTGACAGATATTTAACTGAAACCCTTCAGTCTTCAAATATAGTGAAGGACATGCATAGAACAAAAGAGGAAAGATACCAGAGAATTAAAAAAAACAATTACTGTGTTTGATATATGAATAAACTGAAAAAGAAATAAATGATACAGCATGCATAACTAAACGACAATGTTAATGAAGCTAAAGGAAACTGAAGTTGACCACAAAGAAGCGCTAAGGACACTTGTTGCCTTTAGTGATTAAAGGGTAGATAAACTTCAGTAGTGAAAATATTAAGGTATGCACAGTGAAGGGAAAAAACAAGGATGTACACAAAGCTGCCACTATTCAGAAGAGGTGAAAGAGGTGCTGTGAACAGTGCTTTACATGACAAATGACACTACTGACTGGCAGTCAACAATGCAGTCTTAACATGAAAGAAATTCAGGAATAAAAAGGAAAAAAAAAAGTTCCTGCCATATATGACCTCAAAAAGAGTTTCCAAGGCATCTCACCCCAAAACAGAATCAGTTTTACCTCTGCTATTCCTGACAAGGGTACAGGAGAATCTTTTTCTAATTGTTCTGAAGACCTTGAATAGTGGTGGATTGCATGACTTCCTTAGGAAATCTATTTCAGTGCTTCACTAGTCTTACCACTAAAGAGCTTTTTCTGTTATCTAGCAGGAATCTCTCCCTTTGCAACTTAAAGCCATTATTTCTCATCCTATCCACTGCAGGCACGAAGAAGAAATTGTCCCATTCCCACATAATGTATTTTAGAACTGTCACAACCCCCCCCTTCTGTCTTCTTTCCTTAGAATAACAGCTCCAATTTGCCCTGTCTTTCACAGAAGGTCTCTCTTTCTAGACTTCTGATCACAGTTTTGTTCTTATCTAGACAGCCTGCGGCTGTTCAAATCTTCCCTCAAGTGTAGTGCCTAGAACTGGACACCATAGTTCACCCTGGTTTACTTAGCACTGAAATCACTGGAGGGTTATTTTTCAGGAAGCTGTAGTTCTGTTCTAGAACTGAATTTAGAGAGTGCCTTGTAAGTAGATCTTGACACTCTTTACTTATGCTTAGCCATGATCCGTTGCCATTCCTCACCTCCTTAAGTATGGCAGGTCACTAATCTGTATTTATGCAGCTAATTATCTCTGGTCAAGTGCAGAGCTTTTTAATTGCCTCTAATGAATTACATTCTATATTTTTGGATTATCATCTGCAACTTGCCTAGGTTTTTTTAATTCTTAACTCTTGTCTACCAACACGCTCACAGCCCCAGCTCTAGGTTGGTGGCCTCTGCAAACATAGTAGGCATCCATAGAATCATAGAATGGTTTGGGTTGGAAGGGACCGTTAAGATCACTACGTGTTCACCCAATCCTACAACCTCCCATAACCACGTCCTGTTGGACAATACTGGCAAAACGCAACCCAGTACAGCTTATCCACTTTTCTTTACAAGCATTAGGAACTTACTGAAGGAACTGTCTTGAGGACTTTTGCTCCATTACAGCTCTGATAACTCTCGTTACAGGATACGTTAAAGGGTTTTAAGAAAACTTCAGTAGAACTAAGATGATTTTTTCTGCCACTGGTAAGTTATTTCTTGTCTGCCAGAGTACTAAAAAGCATTCTCCCATCAGAAAACCTTTTTAAACACTGCCCATCAAATGGGTCACTCAGCTCTACCAACGCATTAAACAAATGGTAATAAATACATCCAGGTCTGTTATTGCATTCAATAGTGACAAATCCAAAGATGGTTCAGAGTAGTTGTACGAGTCATGTAAAACACTACTCATGCAGTGACAGCGTATGGGAACAAACACCTCTGCTGCTGCTGCATTTTTCAATTACCTTTTTGCAGCTTCCAGACAGCTAACTTTTATTCTAATATCTAGAAAATTTGATTTTTAAAGCTAGAGTCTATGTTCTAATAAAAATGCATATAAAAAAAAAAACCCAAGAGTTTTGGTTATAAAGCTCCTCCAGAAGAGAAAGTACTTGCACACTTAATCTGGGTAACTTGATTTTACTTCTACCTGGAGAAATCAATTTATAAAAGTATATGTGTTTTAAAACAACAACTCTAAGGATATCTGAAGAACATAAAACTCTTTCAAAAATTTTTTTTTAATTTTGTTTTACATGCAATTTGCTTTTCAGCAAGAGCTAGAAAGAAACAGGGAACTGAAAGCAACACTTCCTGCTATGGAGACATCTCAAGAAAATACCTGTAGTCAGGATGGCACTTAAGTACGTACTTAAGATAAAACAACCACTTACAGTAGGATTAACAGGAGTTTAAATTGTTTTCATAAATCAAGTCAGGATGAACCAGCACATTGCCTGCAGTAAATCCCAGAGTCATACAATAGAATTATGAGAAACTACATTATAAATCAGAAAGATAGCTTCTTAGCCTCAGTATTTCTAACAATACAAACTTGTCAAAACTAGAAAGTAGAGAACTGAAATACTATCGGCTCATAAACAAAGAAATATGTAGTGAGTACCTGAGACAATCTACAACTAATCCTCCGTTTTCAAGTATTTATAAATTTGCATGAATTTACAACTTCCCACCTGCTTCAGTTAAGCACTCTGGATTTACAGAATATGTAAATCCAGAGTGCTTAACTTATCCAGCTACATTTTTGTGAAAAAGGTCATCAACAAAGGTTCTACCATTTCTGGACTAATTATTACTCAAAATGTATTATGTGGGCAGTATCTCACAGCTCTTTTCTCAAAGAGACCAAGTGTCTCCATGACTTGCACCCCTGATATACAGTGTAAAGGGACAAGAGGAAGAAAAGGCTGCCCCATAAGAAGGTGAGGATGGTTGCCCAGAAGAGCCATGGGTGCCCATCCCTGCAGGTGCTAAAGGTCAGGTTGGATGGGGCCCTGAGCAGCCTGGTCTGCTGTGGGTCAACCAGCCCACGGCAGAGGTTGGGACTGGATGGGCTCTAAGGTCTCTTCCAACTCAAACCATTCTGTGAGTCTACAACTGGCTTAGTTTATATTGTCACTTCAGACGTTTTCCTCAACACAGCTTCCCCTCTCCTAATCGCTCTCTCTACTGCAGAAATCCCAGAGCGAACAATAAACATAAACAACTTTAAAGCTCATCTGGTCTTTTCCCATTTTTTTTTTTTTTTTAATTTTTCCACTCATACAGTAAAAAAATCTGGTGTCATGAGTAAGGCAAGAAAACAGAGTAGAGGCTCTCCCAGAGTAATTCCCTTTAAATAGTACATCTTCACATAGTCTCAGCAGTCTATTTATTCTAACAGTCTAGTGAGCAACTGTTTCTGGTTGAAAAAAGAATACTCAAATTTCCATCTCTTATATCAAACTATAATAAGTAACACATTATTGCCACATGCAATACAGATCCTAAACTAGCAACTTTGGCGTAAAAGTTTTCCTGGAATAAAAAGCAAACACCGATAAGAGCCTCTGGAGTAATAGCATTTTACAATAAAGTTGCTTCAAAGCACATTGGCATAAAATCATTGCAACACCACAGCTCCTCAAAAAAGACCTCAGACCGATAGCAACATCTCCTTTGAGCTCTATAAATTTTGAACACCTACATAATTCTCCAAACAGTATTTTTCACTGGTTCTCCTCTTCTTTGAAGAGGGAAGGAGACTGCTCATCTGTCATATCTAGGAATGTTTTTTGCCTATTGCCATTTAGGAAGCAAGGCAAAAGTAGGCCTGATTTTTACTGGAACTAAATTATGCTAATTTATTTAACACAAGTCAAGCAAGAGACTCAGGGACAATGTTATTATCATACAAAAATCTACCTTGAGAGGATGAGACTTCAAGTTGTTTCTTTGTTTGGATGCATGCTCAGAAAAGCAAGGCAACACGATGAGCACCTGATCTAACATCTTGCTCTTCAGTGGTTGTTTCATTTTCCCACTTGCTTCACACTGCATACTCAAACCCCTGCACATGCAGATAGGCTGACTGGCTTGCTACCACATGCATGGGAACTGATCAGCTGGCTTGCGTTTCCTTGTGTGCATCTTTCAAACAGAAATACCTGATAAATTGTGAGCTACAGTACACATCTCATCTCTCAACAGAACCAATTTTAGAATATAAATGCTGCTGAGGAATACAATTTAGTACAGTTTCTAACATGAGAAAAACTCACAGAATATATTTTATAATTTCACTTAAGACCAGAACAAAAAAACCTGATGAAATATATATATATTTTTGGGGGGAGGTGGGAAGCAGGGAAAGTGATGGATGGGACAGGAATAAGTGAAAGGAGCCACTCAAAAATCTCCTTCCAAAAGGAAAAATAGAAGGATATGCAAAAGTGTTGACATGCAACAGAGACTCAGGGCTAACATGATTAATCAGACTTGATTAATGCCATCAACAAAATGTGCTGTCTGTATCAACATGGAAAATTTAATGTAATTTTTTTCATTTATGCACATTATAATACAATAGGATGCTCATTAAATGTAAAACATATTAAAACCTAGGTATCTACTGAAGTCACAGAATTGTTTTAAATATTTAGATTTAGTTGTTTAAAAAGTAAATGTGTCAAACAAGAACAAAATTCAATAAAAAAGGGTCTGATCATATTGTTTTTATAAAGTTCTTCTGTATCTTGAACAAGATTTGCTAAATTAATACTGCAGTAAATAAATTTACAGGGACAAGTAACACCAAAAATCTCATGAAAAATAAAAATGAGTTATGCAGCAGGATAACATGTCATTATAAATGCTAATAAAGTATTTATGAATGTCAAGTGGCCCACATTCTCGGTGGATGAAAGTAGAACTTTAATAGACCCAACATACGGCACATTTTGATGAAACAATTATCTTTCTGATAGTTCCACCCTGCATAAATGGAAACGCAGTAACCCAACACAAGGTTCCCCGTTGGACTTTTGTGAAATTGCATGCTGATTACACACACTCATTTTCTGGCTAAATAAGCTTCTTGCAGAGTGTTCACAGACTGTGCTGATAGAAGTATTATCTCATATAGAGGGTGCACAGTGACAGTATCATATACTCTGTAGCAAATCATAAAAACTCAAAGTATACATCATATAAACTACTGCAACTACTGACAAGGACATTAGTGAAGATAATGTTCTATACAGTAGTGGGTAGTGTGATGGAGAAACAAGATTTTGATATATATATATTATATTCATCTTAATACGTAACCTTTGAATTTTCAGCTTTCTGTTGATGGTCATAAAACACACTGGAAGAGCAGCTGACTCACTGCTGCTCTTGATATTGGTATTTGCAAGTTGACTCATACAGAATTTCCAGAGTATCCATTTCTGAAGGATTTGCCATCCGTTCAGTGAAAAATAAGTAATTAAATGTGAAGTTCTGACTGCCATGTATACAGAAGAAACTGTTACATGACTGTGATTTTCCAAAGAATAAATGAGATTTCACTAAATAAGTCTTATGAAACTCAATATATAACCAGCTGATTAAAACAGACCCAACAGCCTGTTAATCAAAAACACTTTCTCTAAAACAGGAATTTCTGAACCAGAACACGTAACCCTGCTGATTCCTGGCCTTTTCTGTTATAAAAACACACCAGCCCAAAAGCTTTCTCAGAGTGAAAAGAAGGACTTGGGAACCAGATGTTATTATAGGAGCCCTAAGGAACGTGACATTCCTACTGTAAAAGACAGACTTACTGGCTTTTACATCTGGCAGAAAAAAAAAAACAAACAAGGAACACCACAGAATGTGATATAAAAGGCACAAGAAATTCTGGCTTAAAATAAGCAGTAATTTTTTAAATGCATTGATTTTAAAAGAACTTAGAGTGCCTTGATACTATATCAGGAAGGAGAGGGAAGGAGAAAAAAGTGGAGAAATTATAACAGGATGCAGTTGATGATGTAATAACTAGAAATTCTTTGGCCAAATGATGCATTTTGAAGGAGTACACAGAATGGTCAGTATAGAGCAGTAAGACAACGCTGAATAAAATTAATACGGGAAGCTACAATCTGAAATTTAACTTCTAAAACGATCACTTCCAACATTATAAAACTACTTTTCCTTGCTAAATTTCCACTCCATAAAGAATGAAAGCTTGTATATTTTCAGTAGTTTTCCTTCCAGTTCAAATGCATTTAATTACATTTTCTTGACATTCAGTTCATAAGTTTTATTGGTATTTTGGCACAGAATGGTGACTGGGGACAGAAACAGGCAATTGGCAAAAGTAAAGGATTGGAAGGAAAACAAGAAGGACAAGATGAGAGGACTACGTTACATTAAGATCCATTGGCTTCCCTATCATGCCTTAACATTTGGTATCAAATCTACTGAAAGCCCCAAGGTGTAGGTCAGCAAAAGCACTGATAGATAATTATCTCAGGTCAAGGTTTTGTCCTTCACAGCAGCTCTGAAATTTCACACGGTTCTAAATTAGGACAGAGAAATACTCTGCTGTCAGAATATTTTTTGGGTTTTCTTCAAACATTTTAGTGAGCCAAATGCTTCTTCAGAATTGAGATCTATGAAGAAAACACTACCTCAAAAATGAAATGTTTTCTGACTTTTTCCTCAGGATTCTTAAAAACCATGCTGTGCCTATGACCACTGGCTATTCTAGTGGCATCTCTTCATACTGCTGTGTCTCTTTGTGAACTCAGTCACAGTCACCTCTTTGGCTAATGACTCATTAACCACAATTGGATGTGGCTGCGGTATGTACCTATTAAAAGGTCACTTAACAACATGCAAGATTTTAGTACAGAAATAAAAGATACAGCACCAGAGAATAGTACTTCTAACAAAAGTGCTGCACTCACTGAAGTCCTCAACTCAAGTAGCAGAAAGATAGAGGAATTAATGGAGTAATGCACTGCTGAGTACATGTGAAGATAGTATTAGCACTTATCTTACTACACCAATTATTTTTTGATATACAAAACAAAAAACTGTTATGACCATCACACTTAAGGCCATGTATAGCAACTTGCACTTTGATTCCTCACAAGAATAGTGATCTCACTTCAATGACAGTTAACTGTCAAATTATTGGCCACTTATAGTAATTCTATGAGCATCAGCTTGCAAACATTGTCAGTGACATCTGCCAATCTAATTGCAGCTCTTCTGTTACGCTCTGTGGTGGCTTAAATCTACATCCCCAGAAACAGCAATGTCAATCTTGTTTACATGTTCATTGTTGAGGAGGTGGACTAGATGACCTTTAAAGGTCCCTTCCACGTCTAAGGACTCTACGATTCTGTGATTCCACAGCAGACTTGGAGGAATGGCTGTGGACAGAAGACCTCTGTGGGATGCATCCCATTTCAATGCCAAGCAGCATCAGGAGTACCTGGATGCTGAAGTACCAGAGAGACCTGGAAATACTGGGGAGAGCCTAGCACAGGGCCACCAAGATTCTGCAGAGCCTGGAGCAACTCTGCAGTGAGGAGAGGCTGAGAGAGCTGGGGCTGCTCAGCATGGAGCAGGGGAGGCTTAGGGGGATCCCACTCACAGCCACAAATCCCTGCAGAGAGGTGCAAGGGGACGGAGCCAGGATCTGCTCAGTGGCACCCAGGCCCAGAGGCACGGGGCACAGTATGAAATCCAGGAGCTCCCCCTGCCCATCAGGTAGAGCAGATGTGCTGGGCAGGTGCCAAAACACCAGCACAGGGACCAGAGAGCTGAGGGGTCTCCTCTCCCAAAGGATGCCCAAAAGGCACCTGGATACAGGCCTGGGCACCAGCTCTGGGTATTCCTGTGGGAGCAAGGTTTGATAATCTCCAGAAATCCCTTCCAGCCTCAACCACTGTGTGACTGCGATCACTGTTACTGAATAGAGAAGAATGTACAGAGAAGAATCACACCAACTTTATTTCAACTTAGTTTCTGACACAATTCTTTTAGAATTTCTGTGCTTCAGGCTTTCTATCTCATTTCCATGAGAGATGTGAAATAAATGACCTGTGGATGTTTAGCATCCTTGCTGGCTCATCCAGCCCATAGGGCTATTGTTGGGTTGTAAAAACTAAACAATTGCAAAAGCAAGAAACAAAAGAAAAAAAAAAAAGAAAGAGCTAAATTCCTACGGTTAATTGAGGACATTCTTTGAAGTATGAAGAGAAAACTACAGGGCCAATCACTTGAACAGAGAACATGATTGTACAACTTGATTATACCAATTTTGCTCTTGAACATTCATAGTTCAATGAAAAAGGCTAAGAAGTGTGAAGAACAAATGCAGTACTAATCTCTCTTTAAGTATGTATAAAATATTAGGCAGTGACTACTACACTGAGCTCAAAGTTTCAACCTTCATTTTCCAAGTGCTTAGTAACTTTTGTTCAGTAAATTTAAACACCCACAAAAGCTCTAGAATGAGGCATGTGGTAATTTCCAATCCCTTTGCTGTTTGTGTATACAAGAAGAAAGTCAGTTCTTAAAGAAGACTAACGACCATGAAGTCTAGTACAATTGCAGCCATTTTGTTAGCATCACAGACAAGCCCCTACGTCATCTTCTTTAATACCTCCTGCTATTTCCTACGTAACATTTAAAGCAAACTAAAACAGAAATGAAGGGAAGCACTCATGACATGAACTCTGAGAGAAAATGAAATAACTTTTGAGTTGCATCTGTTCATTTTGTATACTATATCACAGGTATGTTCCTATGATAGTTGACAGGCTTTAATGGTAATACATACAACTAATTTTTCTGTCCAAATAATTTTGAATAACTAAATATAATTGTATAACAGAGCATAACACTAACAAATACTACATAAGCCTGTTATGTTATCAGGTATGCATACCTCAAAAACAAATCTGGCCTTTTCAGTTTTAAGTAACAGCCAGAAAAACAATGGCTGAGGAATGATAATGAAGTACAGGTGATAAAGTGCTGAGGATCCTAAGTTTTACTTTGACTGAGAAAAGGAGGTCAGCTCTTCACCCTCTATGACACAGCACCGCAGCTTTCTATCTGGCTTCTCCACAAAAAATTAACCCAAGAAAACCAGAAAGGCAACCAAGCAGGGAACAAGGGAAAGTCTCTAACAGTCAAAGAGACTGAAAGCCCAATGAGATACCAACCAATAATCTTCCCAATTCCTTTTTTACCTGTCAAGGTAAACCAGCAAGGGAAGAGAAACTTCTCTTTCCAGACCTGTCTGCCACACTGGGAAGAACAGCTAGATGCAGCTTAGAGCCTGGCATTTCCTGTTCTGTGTCCAAATGTGCACACAGTTACACTATCACAAAATACATAAATAATCTCTTCCCTTGGTTGGAACTAGATGACCTTTGAGGTACCTTTCTACCCAACCCAGTCTATGATTCCCTTCAAAAATGAAGAGGCATACCTAAAAATGAAGAGGTATAAGCTTTCCCTATTTTTCACCTGTATTAGAATAACCTTACAAAATAATATATGTTTAATTAAAATATTTCAAGCAGAGTAATAAAAGCTTAATCGTTCTCCACTATGGAGAGTAGATACATGTAATTTGCTGGGAAAAATTGAATAGGTTAATATGTATCCCCTGGAAACAACTCAGTATTCCGTAACCGTTCAGTACAGTAGATTCATTATGCTTCTGTATGAATACCTTCTAATAAAAGAACTTACTATTAGCATAAGCAGACACATTTCCATTACTATGGAGAAACATGAAACGAACAAGGAAAATTAATTCCAATTGCAAACCTTATTTCTTACTTCTCCAAAATCCTTCTTTGAAAACTTACATTTTAACCATTTGTAGAAGGAAGTAAGATTTGAGAACAAAGAAAGGAAAAACGAGTCTGCACCTTAGCGAGAGGTGTAATGCCACCTTTAAATGGGGCAAAATTGTCTAAATGCATGTGTCTAATAATATGATGTTCACAAACTCAAGTTTAGCTTGCAGTCTCACAACCTGAAAGGCCAGCATATTGTTAAGCATCTTATGCATGTTATACTCCTTTTTACTGCAGGTCACAGCTGGAGTACTGTGTGCGGTCCTAGGGACCCCAGTGCAACACAAAATTTGACTAAATGGTAAGAGTCCAATGGAGGGTCACCAAAATAATCAAAGGACTGAAGTAGCTCTTCTGTGAGGAGAGCCTGAGAGAGCTGGGGCTACCACTATTAAAGAGTTGCACACTACTTGAAGATACTGGCTCCAAGTATGAGTGTTTGCTTATCAGGCACACAGTATTTGAGAACGCTACCTATTTATGAGGTTGTAGGAAAAGATACTAAAATCAATTTATAAACAGGAGTCCTAATTGTGTAATTTTGACCATGTGATCAAAACAAAAAAAACAATTCATTTCTAAATTTTTCTAACGTAAAAGTAATATCCTCTTAAAAATACCCCAAACGCTCACCTCTTCACACAATTGCTTTTTACAAACAAAACCAAACATAATATAATTATATGTATTTGGATCTATACAAAGATGTATAACCATTAGAATCAATATTCCAAAACAATTAATACTAGAAAGAAGATAAATACATCACCAATATATCTATGCCCTGAATTTTTTCAACTTCATATAAAGTCAGTCTTCAGATATACATATTGAAGGGAAATTGAAAAAAATTACCACTGCTTTTCAGAACATGGATCTCATATAATTAGGTTAATTAACACTTCAAAGCAAAGTCTTGTAATTAGCATATTCTTTTAACAATCAAGCTTATTTTCTAGTCTGTTATAGACTGATGATGACATCCAGCAAGTTAAGTTACTGAAAAATAAGAAAGTCAAAAAGTTTTTTAAATTACTGTCAAGAATGAAGCTAAGAGGGATTACAGACTTGGATACCCAAATCTCTTACAAAGACTACAGAAGTCATTAGAAGCGTACATAGAGAAACTTATACTGCTTGAGATCACGCCTCTTAGCTTTCTAAAGCCTACTCACAGCAGTACTTCAGAGTTCTTGCTAAATATCATTTTCATGTTGGAATATTTTCATTTCAGAGTATGAATCATATATTTGAATTTCATTTAAATTAGTTCTAGAAAATTATTTGCTCTCTGGATGCTACCAGAAATAGCATGTAAATCCATAGTGCCTGTTCATTTAGTACAATTTTTCTTTATTGATAAACCTACATAGAAATGAAATACATCCCAAGTCATTAGAGTACCATTAAAAGACAAAAGTTGAATCATTCACCTAATCTTCCTTGATCCGTATTCAATTTGTCAACATCATTTCTGAGAATGGGGAATCCTTCCAATAATAATCTAATTAATGCTTTGTTATTACAATAATACTGTCTCACGAAATTTATTCAATACCCACCAGGTTGCATCCATTTAAAGATCGCATTATCTTCTGCCACTGCCACTCTCACTGCTCATACAGTACGTGTGATTAACAATATTTATTCCTAATACATTTCATTCACAATTGGTGATGGCAAAAAAATGTTTTTTTTTCTGAGATAATCCACTGCAAAGGCACTTAGAGTTGCATTTTAAAAGTACATTATATTTAAAAGCATTAGAGTTCTGTAAGTTGTTGTAACTACTCATATAACTGATACATTTTTTTTTATTTTAATCACTGAAAAAGCTATAACGTTAAATACTTTTAGAAGCATTAGTTTACAATACCAACAACATTTTGCTTATCAGAAAAAATGAAAATTACTTGTTTCATAACAAGGCCACCTACCCACTTATCAATGAATGCCAAATGCTATAAATATGCAATCATCTTTTAAAACAAACTGATATACGTCTCCTCCTTTAATTAGCATGTGGACACTAAGGAGACTAATTTGCTAATATATTTCTAACTATTCATTTTTAGATGGAAAGCTTTTGGAAGTGATACATTATTCATATTTTGCAATAAAATATATATATAATTATGCCTTTCAAAAAAACTGAGAGAAATTTACAAATATGCAACCAAAGCCAATTTTAACTCAAAACTTTTAGATCTTCCCCTTTCAGATCTTCTTCTATAGTGATGACCCTGTGTAGACTTAGCAGGTTTACTAAGAACCAGCTGAGTTGGATTTTTGAGGAGAGAAAAAAGGCTCAACTTTGCTGAGCTGCATCTTGCTCTACATCTTCAAGGACACAAGCAGAAGAAAGGCATTACAAAAATTATTCAAATTACCTTGAGAATCTTGCTTAGCATTTGGAAATTCCTGGAAGGAATGTCACTTTCTGAAAACTATTCCATGAAACTTCTGCAAGCAAATGGTATGTAGGAAAACCAAACTGGAGAAAAGATAGACAAGCTTCGAAATCCCATGCTGCAGTTTCAGCAGTCAAGATGAAGGCTATTTCAGGGACTTAACCAGCTTTTAGCTATGCAATTATTTGCACTAATTTGCCTGTTACACACTCTACACTTATGGAAAAGATTCATCCAAGTCCCTCTCTCCCCTGGTTGCCCCACTACAATAGGTTCATTGCTGCAATGGAGCAGCAACCAGAAATATTGGCAAAACTTCCTAGCTTTTATTCTAGCTTAATACTCAGTTTTTGTTGTTGCTGTTCTGTTGTTTTGATTTTTTTTTTAATATAAACTGCTTTTCTTTTTAATCAAGACACTAGCCCCATTGCTGTTACACTCCTTTATTCCGTCACTTTGGGGAAAACTTTAACCTAACCCTCAGACTCTTCACTGGTATTGGTACAAGGCAACTGGTATTGCTGCTACCTAAACAATGAGGTTTAGGGGCTACATTAAAATGCACACAGTCTACGTAAATCAATTTTTTACCACACTGTGCATCATCTTGTCACTGAATGCATATTCATTCTGTGTGTCTCTCTTTGTTGTTTGGCTACAGTCACAGCTCTGGACCCAAAGAATCTGACTTCAGGAATATAGATGGGTCTCATTTTGTGAGATCAACTTTGTGGGCATCAAAGAGTATCCATCTTATGTTCATACAGTAGAGAAAGCCATAACTTGACATACACAACTGCATCAAGGCAGATGACGCATTCATTCACTGTACTAGCCAAGACGCAGCAAATTCCTTCTCAGAACTCACTGCACATGAATATATTAATGCCACAGTGGGACCTATTCCATAATGCTACCTCTCAATTGAAGAGACAAGGTAGTAATCTCTTTGTTAAGTTATACCACGATGAAAATGGTTTAGTCCATACCAAATAAGAACAACTTGGACTTGTCTGGTAACCTTAAGCCACTAAGAATTTGCTAATGCTGACCAAGATCAAAGCCCTTCTTAATGGATGGAGACGCAGCATTTAAAAATACAAAGCTAAAGAGTATTTCTGTTTAGCCATAAGCTTTTTCACTCACTACTTTCTGCAAATCTTCAGCAGTTGCAGCAAAACTTAAATCTCCAGCTGTGATACAACATTAACAGTTTTTTCTCACCATCTCTCCACATTGGTTTGTGTGAAGAGAAGTAGCCAGTGTGTTATCTTCCTCTGAGTTTAAGCAGCAGATGAGACCTGAACCCTTTGAGTCTTCATTCTTCCCGCAGAAAAAACTATCCTGCATATGTGTAAGCCCAGAGGTACAGATGCTATATAAATACCCTTAAATAGCAAATAACATCACTGTAAGAGATCACAAAATTTTTAAAGATTGACCAAAAGAGGGCTACAAAGATGGTGAAGGGTCTGGAGGGCAAAAGGTGTGAGGATGGCGGCCTGCAGCAACTCAGAGGGAGTGGAAGGGTAGCGCTGGGCTCTGCAACAGGGCCTGACGGAACAGCATGGAGCTGCAACAGGGAAGGGTCTGGAGGGGGCTAGGGAATGGTTCTGTCCTAGAAAGCAGTGGGCATGGAACAGGCTGCTCAGGGCAGTGGGCACAGCCCGAGCTGCTGGAGCTCAGGGAGCAGTGGGACACTGTTCTCAGACATTGAGTTTGGGGTGGTCCTGTGTGGAGCCAGAAGTTGGACTTCATGGTCCTTGCAGATCCTTTCCAGCTTGGAATATTCTCTGATTCTATGAAGGCAAACAGACTGACAAGGTCCAGAACCTTGCAGGACACTACATACTATAAATAGTTCACCATTTTCCAGTCAGGGATAATAAATATAGAAAAAATTATAGTGAGATGCTCTTTCAGTCAGCACAAAAACTCTAAGAAGTACCAAGAATATCCCAACTAGAGTTCAGAGAGAGGCACAGATGTCAGTAAATCTGATGACAAAGAAGAAACTGTGATGGACAGATCGCAGCAGACACTTCTTGCAGAATGCAATAGATTAAAAAGGAGCCTGAAATAAATAGATACCTGATAACTTTTAGTTCAGATGGTATTTTGAATGTTGAATATAATAACGTCAGAGAAAGTAAGGTGAATTCTACAACTTCTGAACAAAGAAATCCTTTATAACTATAGTTTAAAGTTCAGTTTCAGTTAGAAAAGAAAAAATTCAAACTCAATTTCTGAGAGGATGCAGCTTCACTGCCCTGGTGCTACTGGGCGTCACATAATGAGCCCACATTGGAGCAGCTCAACCTCCTGCAACCCCCAAAACACCATGAATCAACAGAAATGGAGCTTTCATGGAACGTAACTCTGCAATTTGGAAAATAAGTATTGCTCAAATAAAAAATAATAAATTGGACCTTATAATGTCACTGAATTTAGCTCAAACGATCAAAAAATGAGCCTTCATAAGTCATTTTCTTTTAAGTCTGTCCTGAAGATGGTCTCAGCTGAATCTAGCTATCAAATAGAGAAATTGCACAAAAATGCTGCACAATTACTAAGACAAGTGGAACAAGTGCTTTAGCCATACAGTGCTCCATCATCTCTAACTGTACTTCTGGAAACTGTTTTAAACATGTATATACATTCACAAAACCTCCAAAAGGAATCCTGTGCTGAATGGGGGTGTGTGCAGTGCTGTGGTTCAGAGCCAGCTCCTTGATGATAGCAATCAATAAAATATTTCCTGTTGAGATTAATTAGTGCACCAGGTTCATGGTTCAAATGTAATAAAGTCCAGGCTCACCAAATAGAAACAGCATCCGAATAATTTGAAGGGTTAGAAACATAAATACTTTTCTCACGGCAATCAGTTCACTTTCAAAATATACTGCATAAGGGATTAGATTAGGCACAAATTCTTTGATGACTTTCGAAGTAAGTTCCACTAATCAAAGCTATTTGGAGTTTTGTTTTATTACATGTTTATTTTATATGCAGGTTACTTCATTTTGATTGATACTACGTACAAGGAAAAAACAATCAATGACATCTGTCTGCCATAAAACATGTTATTGTTTCAGTCAAAGTTACTATAACTGGCCTCAAATTTCTGCAGAAAAATTAAATAAAACAAAAAGAAGCAATCATGAATGGAAATACAGAATGGTCTCTTCAGAGCAAAACTAAAAGGCTAAAAATATGTCAGATGGGAGGAAAATGCAAACAGGCATGAAAAATCTACAAGAGGAAGACTCATTGCTTGTGTTATTGTTACAATTCTGAACTAATGCCTAATATTCCACAACCTGAAAGAACCTAAAAACCACAACTGCTGCATGGCTCTGATAATAAATGTACACTTGTAGAACAACCAGACTCTAAAATACTCATGAAAAACTACCAAAAAGAACAGTTGAACAGCTAGAACTTGGAAGTTTCATCAACAAGCGAAGCATACCTTATCATCAAAAATTGTACATAGATCCTATTCTCATTTTACCATGTTTGCAGAAGACTGCTCTTGAGCTTTTTCAAAAAAAGCAATTGTGTTAACAATTTATATGATCACTTGTGTTAAAATCATATTTGCATTTAATTGTTATGCAAAACTCCCAGAAAACCAAAACTATCCCCTGAGACGTCACGGACAATCTCCACAAGCACTATTTTTCAGCTACACAAGATGTCAGGTAAACGCACTGAAGCCCTTCACAAAAGTTTAATTCTTCTTTCTTAACAAAAACCATCCACGGTCTGACAAGTAAAAATAAAATAAGTTTTAAATAATATTTAAAATAATAAAGAAAAGTAATCCATAGAATTAAAAACGATAAGGTGAGGCGTAAAGAACGTCAGCAGTTATAAACACAGAAAACAGAAGCACCATATATTTGTAACTATTTGTGAAATCAAAGCCAGAGAACAGAAGCACATTTCAGTTATTAACTTCAACAACATTGAGAATGGAGATTCCAATTACTATTTTGAAGCTTTTTTTTTTTTTAAATAAATCTCACTAATTCTAATGTGAAAAAAGACACATGGCAGGGCATATCTGTTATGCTTTAAATACGACGCCACTGAGTGGGTAAATGGGTGCTCCAGCAAGTTCCAGTAATGTTAGACCTGTGACAGCCAGAGAAAGTTTTAATTAGTTTGCTAGTTCAGTGCTGCCTAGAATAAATGTAATTCTGTCATTTCTAATGCGTTCTCATGATCAGTTAATGGATTTTTTTTTTTTTTTTGCCTCCAGCTCAGACAACCTTCCTTTCATATAATTTCTTCTAAATCAATTCATAGGTTCTCCATATTTTCTCATCTGGAACACTAATGAACTTCAAGTTTTAATGCACCAGTCTCCTGACTTGGTGCCATGTTCTTTCTCAAATCCAGATCACATTTCTGCATTTCTTCCTAAAGTTTCAGTACAAATCACTGAATCTTCCACCATCTGAAAATCTGTCACTCGTTTATGGGCCTATACATAACACTGAGTTTAGAGCCTTAATCCTCCTCCACACACACACCTTAAACAGAACAAAGACTCTTGATTAGCATTTTTGGAGCCTAAAGTCTAGTGCCTCACTGTCTCCTTTTTTTCAAGCTTTCCAAAATCATACAGAATTTGGATAACAAGAGGATCTTCTAGAATATTCAAGCGTGGTGCCAAAATGAAACAAGGATTTATCTTGATGGTGCTAAAAATAAAACAAAAAAAGTATCAGACAAAGTTTGGCTATACAGGATCATAGGATGTTGTTTGCTTTCAACTCCTGATCAACGTCAGATAGAATGCTCAGAACATGTGCAGTCCACATCTTTAGTAGTTTGGGTCCATTAAATCTCCCTTTTCTATCCAGGGACTTAATGTCTTATGAAACAACTTTACATCTTTAAGATTTGTGTGTTAAGAAGCTTGTATTAGATTCATTGCACTTATGAGTTCAAATGGAACAGATATTAAATATTTCATTAATTTATTTGCCAAAATAAGCTTTCAAAGTTCACTTTCGGAAGCGCTTTGAAATTTTTTAAGGAGACTGAATTCATTGCACCTGGAATGTATGTGCAGTTCTTGTGCAGCTAGTCACAGCATAAGCAGTCTGCAATTCTAGCCCAAACAAAGATAAACGAGATACTATTCTTACTTGACCACACTGTTTATGTAGTTTTAAGAAGGAAAAAAAAAGTCTTTCAAGCTGGGATGGTTGTCAATTTGTCTGAGAAAAACAAAGAGTAATTGAATAACTTAAGCTAAAAATGCAACAGATATACACATTCTGAAGATAGCACATTTCTTCTCACTTGAAGCTTTCAAGATTGTGTTTATAGAGCTCACAAAACATGCTTTTGTCAAACAAACTTTACTGGATTCAAACTAGAGGAAAATAGGTAAAACCAGTTATTTCTCTAGAACTGGAAACAAATCACATGTTCAAAAAGTTATTTTTGTATGTTCATACTGTTTAGAAAGCTATGAAATAAAGAGATCAGAATGGAAATATTCAGAAACTTTGAATAAAACAACAGGCAGACATTGCTCTTGTACATCTTGACAGCATATTATTTCCTCTAGCCTCATTGACATACTGCTGAAATAGTATACAAATATAAAAGTAAAAATTATATAACTGCAAGGATATTGGAAGCCTTACTTGAAGAAATCTGCATCATATACATCAACTTGTAATTTCTGTATTTCCATTTCTTGAGAAATACTGTCAAATTAAAACCTAGCTAAACCAAACAACCCAAGGAAATTCATAAACTGCAGAATTACAGTGAAGATTTTGCTGTTGCAATCTCTCTTCTGTGCGCAATGTTGAAAAATAAAGTGGAAGTAAAATAGGAAATTCACTCACATTAGACTCAGTACTTTATTATTTTCTTTTCCCCACAACGGACTGTAGTGCCACAGCAGCCTCACTTCCCATGCCAGCAGGTAGACCAAACTAACAGAGAGCTCATAACTTAGCTTTCACTTCATGTTGCAATGACTTCTGGATTTTAGCTTGTTCTCCATATTAACAACAAAATTGCGAAGGTCTATAATGAATGTTAATTATCACTTCATCAGCAGATAGATACATGCTTCCCTTCGTTTCTTTGCTTTTGAGTCTGTAAAGTTGTATGTCGTACTAGAGACACAACCAGAATAGTTCAGAGAAAGACAATGTAATTTTTTCCAGAAGAATAGGATTAACTTCTTTGGAAAGTGAATATTTTAAGGAGTATACTCTGATATCATTTTTAGAGAATTAAAGTAGTAGGGCTTTATACTTGATATCTCTTTTATTCTGAAAAAAAAAAAAACCCATCATGAAGTCTATTCTCACTCTCAAAACAAGATCTAGATTTCTCCCCAGTAGACCAATCCTGAGATCCACAACACCTATGAGAAAACTGTTAGTAACAGGTGGTTGGACAGATGGCGTTGGTGGAATTCTTCATTTTTAACATAGTTGGCATTACTAGGAGAAAAATGATTTGTGTATTTCAAATAATGGGCTACCCATCTTAATGCTTACTAGGATAGTTATATAACCGGTTTCCTATTACGAACAGCAGTACAGGAAAAGAAATGCACCAGACAACAGTCTCAGCAAATTGCCCTAATGATGACAGAAGTTTGATATCAACTGCCATATTTCTCCAGACCACATTTTTCCTGCCTCTGTCCACACATTCACAGCATATTTAAATCTGTACAAATTCGGAAAGCTTGATATGTGTAGACATATAAAGATGTTCTCTGACTATATAAAATCTCATCTATCTAGTTAAAAAACTGTATATCGCTAAAATATGTGAATATGTTTGATAGGATGAGAGAGAATGGCCTCAATTTGAGCCAGGGGAGGTTCAGGTTGGATATTAGGAGAAACTTCTCCGAAAGAGTGGTCAGGTGTTCAAACAGGCTGCCCGGGTAGGTGGTGGAATCACCATCCCTGGAGGTGTTCAATAACCATGGAGATGTGCCACTGAGGGACGTGGTTTAGTGGGCAAAATCAGTGGTAGGAGGGAAGTTGGACTACATGATCTTGAAGGTCTTTTCCAACCTTAATGATTCTATGATATACATTATATACATTGCCTAGCACCATTTTCATCGTACCATTTTAGTCCAGTTAGAAAAAAAAATGGAAAAGTTTGCTAAGGGTTGTTTGGTTTTGCTTTCAATGTGAATTTGTGTCCCATTGCAGCTCAACAAACCAAGGGCATGTGCACAGTCAGATCCCTAGCTGAAATCTACCGATTCATAAATTTCTTATCTCCTGTTGAAAGTCAAGCATAACTAAACAGCTATTGCTACTGTATTAATGCTCATATCTTCACACTATAAATTATTTACAACTAGAACTTCTGAACACATTTGGACAGAGCTTTCCTCTAGGGATCACAAACAAAAAACTACTTAAGAATTTATTATCTACTGTTATTAAGATAATTACATATAATGAGTAAACATAGCATCATGCTAGAGAAAGAAGCAAAGGAAATACAAGGCACTCACCTGGGTAACAAGTGGCTCCAGTAGCCTCTCTACTGTGAGAGTCCTGATTTCCAAACTTTTGGGGTCCCATTTCAAAATGATAGGTGATGTTGCAGAAGTCATACTCCCTAGAACAGACAAAATCCGTGAATATTCATAATGTAATGTCAAAATATTGAATATAATTTTAGGGAGTAGCACGCTTGCTGTTCCTATGCACGTATGGTATTTCTTCATAATCTTGCTAATCTTGTTCCTCTACTCCTGAAACCTCCCAAGTGCACTGTTGCCACATCCACCGAGTGATTAAACATTTATATTTAGAAAATCCTTCTCTCTTACGCCCTTAAGGACAGATAAGTTACCAAGCTGCATACATCCAGTATTGGGTGTTCTTGGTATGGATTTGGTGGCAGGAATCTTCAAGGTGTCTGTGAGAAGAGACTATAGGCTGCCTCGAGCTGGACAAGGCTGCTTCCAATCAACTTCACAGCAAAATCAGTTTGAGAATCAGCTCTGTGAATCCCAAGTGAGATGGGGGGGAAGTCTCCCCTTACAGAAGGAGGGGAAGTTCCCCAAAAGCCCTTGAATTTTTGGAATAGACCACAGTGGAGCAGGTGCAGCCCATGAAGGACTACACCAGAGCAGGTAGGCTTTTCTGAAGGGACTGCAGCCTGGGGAGAGCCCACACTGAAGTACTCTCTTGGCAGAAACTGCGGCCCACGGCCAGGAGCAGGTATATCCTCCCCAGGGACTGTGGCCCATCACCAGACAAGGTCAAGTCAACACACAAGGAATACATCCCTCCTTTCAAATAAAAGTACCCCACAGTAGCTAGGATTTCTCAATTTTAAACCAAGAATGGTAGTACTCATTCAAAACCAAAAAAGGATTTTCTAGACCATCCTCAGTTGTTTACCATTTCAGGTTTTCATGAAATTTTTAAGAGAATTATTTTCATTTTTAAAAATTCAGAGAGAAAAAATTCCATCTATCAAGTTGCAAGATGCGTATAAATCTGCCTCACAGAGCTGGAAATTTGCATGGAAAGCAATAAAAGTACTAGGAGACAAGTCACGTCACATGTCAGCCAGTTTGTCCACTGAAGAACACTGAAAAATCTGACCAAATAAATGATAATTCTAGTTTATTTCCTTCATTTTAATCATGAATAATAACAGTAAAACAACTAGAAGTCCTGTATAACGAGAAGACTGTAAGAACTTTAGTAGGGAAAGATAAAGTAATATTATTTTATGCATTGCTGAAGGAAGATTCAAATCAGGTCCTATGTATATAATATCCCAAATGTTAAAGGTTGTTCAAAAAAACTTACCACGTTTAGCTGACAAACTACTTACATTAATACAAAACAAAACTTCAGTGAACAAAATCAAGAGTACAGAAATTGCTCCTTGAGTAGCAATCTACTTTACAAAGTTTATTTCAATAAGGAACGCATTCTGTACTTACCAATATCATCTAGTACACACAAAATAAGTTCCATTGCTTTATTGTAAAGAACGTCTGACAAATTACTATCAATCAAAATTAACGGACTGGTAAGTTCATGTAAAATTAATTCACAGTCTGAAAGATTTTCACTGAATTACTAGCAGACAACTTTGTAATTCTTGCACAAAAAGAGAGGTATATCAGAACTCACTAATCAGCATACTTATAAATCACACATTTTTACACGCCTCAGTCTCCTCTCATTTACAAATATTTAGATATTATCAGATAATTCTGCTACTAGTGTTGGCTAAAATTACTACTATTCAGCTTCCACTCTTGTGCAAAAAACCCTAAGGCTTCACACTCCATAGCACTGAAAGTACTCACATGTATCATTATAGTGAAGTATAAGACGGTTTCTAGTTGCTGTAAACATGGTCAATGTGGGAGCAATTCTCATTTTTTGATCAGATAACATTTAATTATCTTTCAGAACCTAGACATCTCTCTAGAAAGATGGTTACTACTCCAGTTGGGCTCTGTATTCACAAAGTCTTAGGCAGACAGTGATTCCAGTCAATAATTTATGAGTTCTGATACTTATAAATGTGTGAAATACAGCTTCTTTCTTTTTAACAAGCACACTTTTCCTCATTAACTAAAAACACAACTACAGAAACATTCACCTCTCACAATGCAAAAACTAATTAAAAGCTATAACATAGACCAAAGTCTACAAAAGGAAACGAGTTTCAGTGGATGGCAGTCATAGAGGTGACACAACATGTGAAGTGGACAACCTGTTGTTTCAATGAGAAAAGTGCCTCAGTTTCAACCTCCATTAAGAAATAAGTAAAGTATCCTTCAAATTTCAATATGAAAGGATGAGTAATGCTTTCAACTATGAAAGATACACATGCACAATAAAGCCTCATTAAGAGCCTATAAAAGGGTTTCTCATTTGCAGCAAAATTTACTCTAACAACACAAACAAGTAATGAAAAAAATTAGTGTGTTTTCCTCAACATTCCTCCAGCTGCCGTCATAACAGAAGTTTCAAATAACAAAAGACTGTTAAAAAGTTATCTGCACAATTACAAGTATGTGAAGAGCTGTTATTTCCTTGATATTGGCTATTTCCTCCTTGCCATTTCTACAACAGCCCCCCTGTATTGAACAGGTGAATAAGGATTGCTCAGCTGGAGGAAGGAAAGGATGCTGACAACGTCTTATTCCTGCTTTGACCAAACATCCCCTAAGCTGTTACCTTCCAGTGCTTCACTGAAAACACAACCTGCTCATAGTTTGAACCTGGCTTGTGGTTGTGCAGTAAGCATAAGGACGAGATCCTGTGTGATCAGAGGATAACGGCATCTCATAACATTTTTCATACAAACATAAAAGTCTGTTATAACAGATAGATGAAAAAGAAGGAAGGAAAAGAGATCCCCTTTCCTATTACTATCTAGGCTGAAATGATACCCATTGTTTCCTTAGGTACCCTATTTTTTATTTTTATTATTTTTTTTACTCCTCTCTGGAGTTTCCAATTTATTGCCATTTTTTTTTTTTTAATGCTCAGCAACACACTTACAGAAGAGTCTTCTATTTTTTTCAAAACTGTGACAGTAGGTTTCTCATCTAAGTTCCAGCCTCTGTAACTCAGAAATATGAACTGATTGTTCTTCGGGGTAAATCCCATTGAATTAAACTTTGCTTGGTGTTTCTATGGTTGTATAGTTAAGTAGTCATTCTTAGTAGAAAGTTTCATTGAAACGAATTCTCTGTTGTTTGCATATATTAACTACTGGAAGGCTGTGGTTATTAAGCAGGAATTCAAAATTTGATATTATTAAATAAGGAAAGTGCGTTAATAGCACTTTAGACATCAGAATTCTAAAGAGACTTTGCATAGATGACTGACAGTCTTAATCCAGAAAATAACTCCGTATTATTCAATAATATGTTTAAGGAATGTTATTGCCTAACCGTACTCTTCTGCCAGAGCATGTGCTACCAGGTTTTCCTAAATGTAGCAATACAGAATTGTCTGTTCCCTATCCAGCCCAGCGACTTCTTCAAGGTGAATAAAATTGCTTTAGATAGACTGCCTTCAAAGCATCATCGATAAAGAAAATAATTGGTTATTATTATTTATAATCACTGATCCACTGGAGTGGATTACTCTATAGCCAAATTCTAACTATGCCAGTGGAATTCTGCGTTAAAATAGCAGCCCCTAAAAATCTAACCCCACGATCACCCTTAGCATCAACCTGTTATAAACAGCACTGTTTTACCATTTGGAACCTTCTACAAAAGCACAGCATTTTGCAAGCAAAATTGCTTGTTTGTGCACCACGCTATAACATATTGTTTTCCTGCACAATAGACTCCTTTCCCTTGTGACTTACATACATAAATGCCCACTGAGGTGGACAAAAACTGCTTATAAGTGACAGCACATCCCATTTCTGTGCTTCAACTTAAATGTAATATTTAAAATATTTTCAGAGCAGAAAGAACTCTACAACTTTTTTTTTTTAGAAATGTAAGTATTGCCAGCATTGAACAGGCCTCCAGTTGTCAGTCCAGTTCATACCTGCAATGCTGAATGTTGTGCAAAGATAAAGACCTCACATTGTATTTAAAGAAATACCCATTCTACTTGATTCCTAGCAAATCTATAGGATTAATCTTGTGGCAACACTAGACTGGGAAGACTGTAAGCACAGATCTGTACTAACAATATTTTCTTACTACAGGCAAAAAAAAATTGGCTTTCATAGGAGAGAAAGATGTCCAGCAAAGTAGATGGTCCTGTACATTGCAAGGGAGTTGGGCTAGATGACCTTTAAAGGACCCTTCCAATTCAAATGATTCTGTGATTCTGGTAGAGATGAAAGGAGGCAAAAACGCAAAATAATAGTTAACCCTTTTTTCCAAAGATTAAATTTATACTAGCTCTAATACTTCAAGAGATTTATGTGGACTATTAAAAAGAACATATACCTTACAGTTGATTCCCAAACGTGCTTTTATGCATGCTTTAAGCCAATGTAATCTTCAAGACTGAGAAGCCAGCTCAGCTCCTTCTATGTGCACTTAATTTTTTGTTATACCAGCACTATAAATTCCATCAGAACATCAACTAGTTGAAATCTAACTAATCCTGCAAAAGGAAAATGAGTTTGCAGCTCCCTGCTTCACTTCAGAGCCACATGAGGGACAGCACCAGCAGCAGGAAAAACTCTGAACACAGAAGAAACGATGGGGAGGACTGGATTGCCTCTGCATCGACAGCATGGACACAAACTCCTTGGAGGTGCCTGTAAAACTGAACGATAAACATTCTGTGCTTTCTTGGATTGTGTCCTTATGCTGAGAACTGCGTCAAAACAAAAACTTTTCAACAGAGAGATGCTTATGCCGAGAGTATGAAATTCCTTACAGCAGGATACACAGTGGATTACAGCAGATACAGACTAACTTCACAGAAGCATTTTTGTGCTTCACTGGGAGTTACAAATTTAAATACTTGAAGGGTTATATCCCTTAATATGTCCATGGAGCTGAACTGCCTGACATCAGCGATTCACGAGCAGGCTCTGAATTACCAAGCATGGTTACAGAGTACACAAGAGCACAAACCAGCTCAGATCCCAGCACTGTGCACAGCCTGGGGATCTCCACCTCTGGGCTAATCTGTCTGACAGAGGACTGTGGTGATATACATAGCAGAGATTTTGCTATTACCATGCATCTATTGGCAGTATTCAGTAGTGCACAGACACTGGTATTGGGTCCGAACAGCAAAGTGCTATTCCAAGAAATCTGATATTTACAGAGTCTGGCTTCCAAAACTGTCCACCATCCATTTGCCCATTCTCTGTCTCAGTTAATACAAGAACACAAGTTGGGACATTCTCGATTCATTTCCCCTTTTTCTATCTCAATTAATGCAAGTAAAGGCAGAAAGACACAGAGAAGATAGAGCTTGCATAGCAATCGCAAGGAAAGCATATCAAGGTAAAACACTAAGAGTCCGGAGATTAACAATGAAGAGAAAAAGAGCAATGGAAAAATGAGTAGAGAACATCACTTTCTGCAGACAAAACTACATCTCATTAGCCAGTGACAGCCAGTCCAGCTTCCAGCAGAGCCGGCTGAGATGATAAAAGTTGACATGGGCAGTTCCTGTCACCTTGCTTAAAAAATGGAGAAAAAAAAAAAAAAAATAAGGAAGAAAAGATGGATCAAGATGGTTTGGAGGAGTATCTGTCTTTACATGTTTAAATAACAAGTTTGTGACATGCTTGCTTGTTTTGTTTCATAAATGCGATTCTCCTCTCTTCTTTCCTAAAATTTAGACAGGAAAAACAAGCCAAAATAAACCTTTTGGCCTCAATCCCAACGACAAAGAATTTTTAACTTGAGCTTTTTTAAGCTTTCAGCTTCCTTTTGGATTCACCATCCTCTCCCCTTCTGCTCATCCTCCACCTCCACACTGGGTTGAGATTCCAATCTGCCCTCAACAAAACAAAGCTCATACATGGAAGCAGTCCGCTGAGGAAGCCTGAAATTCTACCTAGTAAGCCATTGAGTAAGGAGGAAAAAGACCTTGACAAGGGGAAGATAATCTTGGTAACAAAGTCAATGGGACGGTGACCACAGAGTCCCCTGACACACAAACAGAAAAGTGATAATAAGGCAGCGTCTGAATCATTCACATTTCTCAGTCACGTTAACCAGCTCCTTCTAGGAGACAGCTGCCTACACCAGGAGCTGATTGAGTTGAAAAGGAAAGCTACCCTTAGAAATCAAGAGAGACTGTGAAAAACTCATACGGAAGGTGTAAACTGCAGTGTAAGGGTCAGGGTAACAGGAAGGTCCCCCCTACATCCACCCACAGGACTTGCATCCTTTTCCGCTTTAACTAAAAGTGACAGTGTTTCACAACTCTGCACAAAGCCTAGCTGCATGCAACATTCAAATTGTTTTGCACCTATATATGGCTTAGAAAAATAACTAGTTTAAAGGCTTACCAGTCTGTGGTTCCGTGTTGACTATCAGCTTGGGCTCTAATATTAGGATTGCCTAAGAGGCAGTGGGCGTGCATCCCATTGGGTCCAGCAAACCTTTGAGCAGAAACTGGTCCTAAAAGGCCCATTTCAGAAAGAGGGTTGGGCAAACAGTAAGATGAATCTGAGGACAACCTGTGGACAATGGGAAAATCAGCCGAACTAATAATTCAGCCCTCTGCTGGAGTTTTGAATATCGAAGGTCCTCACTTTAGAGGATGCTAGACACAATTTCCAGTTCTTAAATAAGAATCTAATGGCTGTCTGGCTGTGAGGAAAAGGTGATTTGGAGAAAGCTACCAGTAATAAAATGTAAAAGGGGGGATTGCTTTCTAATTTTTCTCACAAACATTAAGACTACAATTGCTTAATATGAAAATTGGTTTACTCTAAGATGGTCGCATTCATCCAGAACGAAAGTGCTTGAAAACTGATTTAAACAGCCATCCATAATTCTCTGTGTTCAAATATCTTTTCTTGTATTACTCATAAGAACATGTTTTTGTCCACTGCATAACTTTTAAAGGTAGAGGAGCTTCCTAAAGTGCTAAGTGAAACAGAATTTGAAAAAAAAACTGTATCAAAAGGGAGTCAAAGCCCCAGCAAAAGCCTGCCAAGTCACAACTGTACAAGCAAAGAGTTTCCCACAAATCCCTCTGCATTCACACAAGTCCTCAGTGCCTCCTAATAGAAGTCTTCTCACAGACTCTTGGAAGGGATCAAAACCTCTGAGATCAATGCTGCTGAGATGCTGGTTCACACAGGGCCACATAGCAAGCTCAGAAAAAATAAAGATTTTAAATGAAGTGCATGTCTTTGGTGCATGACTCATGCTATGCATTCTCACTCCATCACATTACCCAAAAAATGACATCAAATATGTAACTACAGGAAAATAATACCTTTAAGTTATTCATATAGCTGTAGATATGACTAATTTACATAAATGGCCTTTATTTCCCTGTTAATAACTTTCAAAAATATTTCTTTCAAGTTCTGTCTCTCCTTGAGACAGACAGTAAATTAAACCCTAGTCTTGAAGAAGAGAAAAAAACAATTCTAAATGTTATTCACTAAATCTACTTGCCTCATTATTTTTATTCAGTGCATGAGACTGGCACGGGTAACGCCAATTTCTATTTTACAAGAGCATAGAAGTATCAAGTATCTTTGATTCAAACTACTGGAATTTTGCTCCCCTTGAACACAGGATTTCTCTCTAAAATTCAAACAGTTCTTAAAAAAAATTCTTAAACATGACTCTTAACCATGAATTTGCAAGCTTCTGCATGTAGGGGTCATCCTTTCACTAAAAGTATCCCATTTACAGTTCCTCAAACTTGGAATCCATAGTTAACATTAACTCTGTATTTCCTCACAGCCTGTCTTCACTGCCCTGAGAGAGAACCATTTATTCCACAAGATCAACCACTGCTACCTTCAAACTGAAGAATTTCCATGTTTTTCCTTATTATACCCAGTGTTTTACGGTGTGATTTTGGTAGGGGTTTTCTGTGTTTTTTAGTTTGGTTACCTTTTTAAGGAGACTATTTCCCTGCTAGTTTGACTACAAAAGTTATATTGCTAGTATAATCTCTATACATTTTTTCTTAATTAAGCTTGAAAAACTTTTTGCTTTTGCCACTACAGTCTCAACACTATTTTCCTGCATTGAACAAGATCTATTAGTTACCTGACTACAGACAAAACCAGACCAAAAGCTTGTCCAATTCCACTGTGACACACTGGATGACAACAGTCTCCCCTTGCCCTTGTAAAGTCTATAAGCTCCAATACCAGAGAGATGGAGGTGTTTCATTTTCCAGCTCCATAACCAATACATTACACAGGATTGCTCTCCAACAGAGCCCTATGGGAGCACAGTTGACATTTCCCTCCGCAAGAATTTATGGCCATTAATAACCTTTGTGAATGCTCCCACCAACTTCTAGATGCAGATACCAGCAACAAGACAACATGTGCATTTGTCAAACTGTTCATCTACTGCCTAGATGATTCTTAGAGAAATCACCTAACCTTATGGTTATTAAATCTGTTTTATCTTTGAACATGTTAGGCTTCTTTAAGTTGTTCTCTCCCAAGCAAGTCCATTCAAAGTAGGTCTCATTGAAGCCGTACGTATCATTCCATTGTTATTTACCGTGATTCCATTCATATCAAAAAGAACAAAGCAAAACTCCTTAATGGTGAAAATAAGAAGTTTTAAGAACTAAATTGCTCAATGCTGCATGGTCTCTGTTTACTAGAACTTTTCTTGATCTTCTTCTTACACTGATGGGTGTTTCAAATTAATCACATTGCATTGATAGCCAGCCATGCTGATATCCAAAAGCTTTAATCTTTCTCAGCTGTGTTCACAGAATTTGCTGTAGTTTCATTAGTTAATCCTAAAATACTATGCAATTTCATAAGAATCACATCAACCCCAATATGTCTTAAATGAATTAATTTAATAAAAAAATAAAGGTCTGTTTCTTTTTTGAGGCAACTCTATTCAAAAGGAAATTGTCTACGCTACTAATCACAGAACACGTCTGCTAATCTAAAGGATGACATCCAAAGTCATAACAGCATAAGCAACATATTAGAGACGATAAAAAAGTCATATTTCTCCTAAAACGTATACAGTTTTGAAAAAAAAATCTGATGTGAAGAGATCAGAACTCCTAACATCTGTTGCCTCTCTAATCTGTTATTGTTTGTCTAATTTTGATTTTATCTTTATTTTCCCTCAAAATGTGGAGCACAGAAGATATTCTAGAAGAGTAGGAAAAAACCCTGCGACTTTGTTTAAAATTAGAACATAGAATGACCTCAGTAAGGCCAACAATCCAACATCAAACTCACCAAACAATGTGAAGAGGATGTACTTGAAACTCTTAACCAAGAATTAACACAAGGGTTACGAAATTATCATAGCTATCATAGATCTATTTTTAATTATAACTACTTTAGATATCATGTTTTTTAAGAAGCGTATGTAACAGACTTCTCATTCCAGGCTGAAATTAAACAAGTTCTGTATAGAAATAAACAGCTTTGAAAATACTGTCAAATAGCGAAACTATTTACAAGAGGCAATTTACAAGGACTTGAGATGGATTTTCTACCACTGCTTATTTTAAATTCAGAACTTCACTGCCTCAAAGGTAAGGATTACTGTAAACAGGACTTAATTCATTAAAAGATATGATGCATGTTATGCAGGCGATTACATTAATCACATCTCTTCCTTCCAGCATTCCATTCAGTGAATACATGAAAACACATTGCCTAAAGTTTTGCAGAGGGGATGCTTGGCTTAATCAAAATATAAAACTATTACTGCACTGCACCTGCAGAAGCTTGCTACTTTACCTTACATGCATCACAAGACAGAAAAAAAAAAATCAACAAAAAAGCAAAGGCCACAGTCCGGCTTCCTTTCACAAAATCCTGTGCAAGCATTCACACTTCGATGGCCTCCTGATGGGACCCAACAAATCACCAGGTCTCCAGAGAGGCAGGTTCACATGCTCCAACAATAACAAAATTCATTATTTTGTTGAAGTGAATTCGAAAACCACTGAAATCTAGCAATGAACACCATGTACTACCTATCACAGTACTTCCCATTAAGAGGGGCATAGATTTAAAAGTTCCAGCTAATTACAGACATGCCTGTTTAGGTCAAGGAGGACACTGACATCTAAAGAATTATGTCCATGGTAACCTAATTTGTATGGCTGGACACCCACAGGCACTGAGTGGTGCAATTCACTATTTCTTTAAGACCATCCATAAGATACAGAAAATGAGCTGATGTGAACTATTGCGGTTTGTTTGTTGAGGTTTGTTTGTTTTAAGCAACGTTCTCCAGATTTGGCTATAGGAATTATTCACTAAGGCAAGAGATGGAAAGACAACAATCTAGTCATAGAATGACTTAGATTGAAAGGAACCTCACTGATCATCAGCAATAGTCACAGCTGATATTTTGACTACACATACAGAATAGTAGAAAATCACCTACAATGATAGTATTTTTATGCTAACTACATCACTATTTAAAATTGATAATCTCTAATGAAAAGATGAAAAGGAGATGGACTTGAAGATCTTTATGGGTCCCTTCCAACTCAGGATGGTCCATGATTCTAAGTGTCATCATCACTTCATTGCAGAGGCATGGAAAGCATCCAATATTACCACTTGTCCTTGATCATGGTGTGTTCATTCTTAAAGCCAAGTACATTTTTGTTTTGTATACTGCACTCAAACATCTAGTAAATAGGGGATCTCCTTCTGCTAATCCTCAGCTGCACGCTCAAGATTTTCCACAGCATCCTATCACTTGTTCTGCTGCCACGCTAAGCATTGTGAGTTTGTCACTTGTGGCTATGTTGTGTTTATTGTTAGTTGTTTCTTATTGCCTGTCTACCTACATTTTAAATTCCCTATTTGCCTTAACGTAATTCAACTGTGCAATGCTATTTTTTCAGTAATTCTTATCACTGCAGTTCCAGCTTTCTAATGTCTGAGAGCAGACTACATGTGGCTGCTCCTAGTCTACACAGCCACTCTATAATACTCTAGCTTGCATTACAAGATCTAATTTATTACCATCAGTCTGTAATTTGTTGCTTTCTGTGCAGAATTCATAGCTTAACATTTTTCTCCACTTCATCTATGAAGGAAGAAATCAAGCAATGAGAGCCTACTATTTCTATGACTTCCCTGCTCATACATTTCAACACTTATTCATTCCTTTTTTCCCATCAAGGTGCAATTGCTCCATTCTTGTGGCATTAATTCTGAGTCCAAGCCAATGTAACCTGCAACACCCGCAGAACAAACTGCCCTTCAGTATTGCTGTCCTTTTTAAAGGCCTGGAAGTCATACTTAAAAGAAGATAACTTCCTCAAACTTCTGTTATAACCAACAACTGAAATATGGAGAGGAAACCGAGGCAAACCAAATTCACAATTTTTTCAGCTTCTTCAGTTTGTTCTTATGCATAGAGACATTATTTACACTGGCTAGAACCTCCACAGCAATAGTCCTGGAAACCTTTAGAAAAAGATTATTTCTTCTTAAATTAAGTGCTGAACTCTCTGACATTGCCACAAGTGAACACAAAACAGTTCCAATAAACCAGTGCCCATGCAAGACTATATCTGCAATTGCTAACAGATTGAGAGAATTTCTCTGACCCATCGCTGTGACTGTAATTAGTCTCTACATCAACCCATTACTTTGAGGTGGATCCTGTTACAGCTTTTCTTTCAATTAAGCAAGCCAAAAATACTACAAGGGTTTTTGTCACGGTTGTGGCTGGAATAGAGTTAACTTTCTTTGTAAAGATGTGTATGATGTTGTGTTTTGGATTTTTGATGAAAATAGTGGTGATAGTACAGTAATGTTTTAGTTGCTGCTGAACAGTCCTGCACGGATCCAAGGATGTTTCAGCTCATTGCACTGCTCTGTCAGGGAGGACAGCAGGAGCTGGGAGGGGACAGAATGAGGACAGTTGACTTAAACTGGCCGGAGGGATACTCTATACCACATGGTGTCATGCTTAGCAATAAAAGCTGAGGTGAAGGAGGAGGAGGAAGGGGGGGGGGGAACCTACGGAGCCCCACTTTCATGGAAGTGGCTGATGGGAAGAAGCAAATGAATTCCTTGTTGTGATTTCCTTGTATATGTGGCTTTCGGTTTACCTGGTAAACTATCTTCATCTCAAACCATCCATTCTTACACTCTTACCACTTTAATTCTCTCCCACCTTGCACTCTCATTCCGCTTGGGTAAAGTGAGTGAACAGCTGCAAAACGCTGAGCTTCCTGCTGAGGTTAAAACGCAACAGGTTTGAATTTGTAAAACTGGATGTTATTAGAACATAGCCTAGCCATTACAATAAAGAAAATTGAGCCAGAAAGAACCAAAATGAAAAGGATTTATGAACAGCTGTATTCCCTTTCCACTGTGCCCTTCCAGGGCAGATCTTTCCTTTGGTCTTGCTCTCAAGTCTAGCACTTTGTGGAGGCTTGTTGGGTAGCAGTCCTTTTTATTATGTCTTTAATCACCAGAAAAAGAGTATTTCCAACACTTTAAAACACATCCCTTTGGGTGTCTATTCCTTACTTTTTAAGATGCCTTCATATTTCTAGTAATGCTACCGGGTTCAGATTTGGACTGTATCTCATGTACAATCCCATATTCTTATAATTCAAAAAGACAATAGATAATAATGAGCCTTATAGTTTGTGTTCCTTTCATGTCCTTTCCTTTTATACTTCTGAGAAACAAAGGTACTGACAATAACCCATCTCAAGAGTGGGTACAACAGCTGTGAAAGTGCAAAACGCCAAACTGCCCAATCCAATCATTTAGCCATTTCTCTTTTTTCCTTTCCTTCCTATTAAGGAAGAACAACAGAACAGAATTGCTTTGAAGTTTTTAAAACAATAATGAAAAAGATGGACGAAATTTGACTTAGATAAAAGTAAAATGATTGACACTAGGAAAAAGGAGCAGTTTTCTGATTACACACATAATGATGGTCTACCTATTTATTACTAATATGCAGGAACACTAAGTGTGAATTTATAGTGTATGTAAATGTCACCTTAGCACAGAATAAAAAAGAACATAAAGCGAGGAATTATTCTTAAAGGGAAACAAAAAACAAAGGAACAATCAACAGAAAATAGCGTTATGCCACTATAAATCATCATCATCATTTGGTCACCACGTTTCTAAAAAGAGTATTGTAGAACAGAGAAATAAACAGTGGCAACAAAGATATTCAAAGACTCTGAGGAATAACTAAATGGACTAAGAACCTTCAGGGTGCAGAAGAGAAGACTGAGGGGGAATACAGTAGAGCCAATAAAATCTTAAGTACTGTGAAGAAAGTGAACAATCTTTTCTCGTCTTTTCCAATGAAAAAAAACCAAGTATTAAAATAAACTACTGTGTTATCAGCAAAGGTTCTGGAACTCTTTCCCATACGGTACTACAGACCATACTGCCATAAGTTACACGTGAGGTGACAAAAAGACTTGAAAAATTCATGAAAGGGAAAAATATAACAAATAAGAAATAAAACAAACAAGCAATAAAATCCCATTGACCTGCAGCCCTGGAGATGCAGGCATTGAAGCCTGGAGGTCAGTCTGGAAAAGCATCGCTGAGTGCTTTCTCTACACTTTTGTTCTGGGGTATCAACAATTTCATCTCATCTTTTAATGGAATCTATCATTGTTCACACCCTGGCCTACTGCCTGCCCTGGTGTAAAAAGAAACACAAATTGCCTGGAGACAATCTCTAGGAGGATAAGGAAGCCTCAAGGGAATATAAAAGATTGAGACATCATCTCAGTGAAATTACAGAATCATAAAGGTTGAAAAAGACCTTTAAGATCATCAACTCCAACCATCAGCCCATCACCGCCATGCCCAATAAACCATGTTCTTAAATAAATCTAAATCTTTTCCTCTTCCCATGTCATAAAGTAACAAGGACACACAGTACCAAGCAGTGACAGCAGGAGAAACTTTGCCCTGCCATGACAAATCAGGAATCCAGTAGCCCAGAAGATAGGCAGAAGATAAACATAGAGGTGGCAGGGCCAGTTTGCCTTTCAAGCATGAGTAGCATCATTTATTGAACGAGGTGTATGGAGCTGTTCAGCATTCAAGAAAATAACCTCATTTATATATTTTATATATATAAAATATATAATGCTATATATAGATATAAAATGCTCCTGGAAGTGAAGAACTAGTAGTAAGAATGATAGGAGTAGTGAGTAACTCAAGTGTTGAACTGCTGGTGACAGTTTCATCTTTGGTTCCTCAAAGCCTGTGCTACAGAGGTACCATTTCCAATGCCTCCCACATCACTAGAAGTCAAGACAGAAATTCACAGAATCATAGACTCACCAAGGTTGGAAAAGACCTCCAAGATCATCCTGTCCAACAGTCCACCCATCAATAATATTTTCCACTAAGCCATGTCCCTCAGTACAACATCTAAACATTTCTTGAACACCTACAGGTTCAGTGACTCCAACACCTCCCTGGCCAGCCTGTTCCAGTGCCTGACCACCCTCTCAGAGAAGTATTTCCTAACGTCCAACCTGAATCCTCCTGGCACAACTTAAGGCTGTTCCCTCTAGTCCTATTGCTAGTTACGTGGCAGAAGAGGCCAACCCTCATCTCACCACAACCTTCATTCAGGTAGTTGTAGAGAGCAATAAGGTCACCTCTAAGCCTCCTCAAGCTTCATTTTAATAACAAAATATGTAGTCCCTTGTTAGTTCATCTCAAGTTTATCAGCCCCTTTTAGTGTGACAGTTAAATGCCACATGCAATCAAATATTCACATTGCTTTATTTTCCGCACTTCTTCCCTTCCTTAATTCCAGCTCTTAAAGGACTTTCAATAGTTCACATGTTCTACAAAGCAGCAATATAACTTTAAGTCCTTTATATCACTTTTAATCCACAGTGATCTTGTACAATTACTGGTAAGAAAACAGCTAATGAGAAAATTCCAAAGAAAGCAAATTTGTTTCAAGAAATTGGATTTTATTTCACAGCATTTAATTATTTCCTTATATCATGGAAAGGAACACAAACATTCCTACCAGAAATTAAAAACATCTAATGTAATATGGGCAAACTCTTCTGAAACCAGATATTAAGAAAATCTTTTTCTTTAGAGACAGCTTTTATTTCTGTGTCATGGATAGAAAAGTATCCTGTTAGAATACATCAAAATAATGTGATCTGGCAAATAAAAAATAGAAGCTTTAGCAAAAAATAATCCACTCCATATCTGGATGACTCTTAGGATTGTCTTTCATTTGACATAGAATCATAGAATCCTTACAGTTGGAAGGGACCTCTGAAGACCATCTAGTCCAACTACCCTGCAACGTACAGAGAATGTACTATAATGTTAATGTAGAAGACATTACTTTTCTCTAAATACAGAACTATTAGAAATTTCATATCCCTAATTTGATCCCTTAGTTTAAATATTTCATTTATTAAATAGCTGCAAAAGCATATGTGATTTTTTTCTAAATTAAATGCTTAGCAACTCCCAACATATAAAATACAATATATTCAAAAGAGATATCTGTAAACTACAACTGTTCTAGTTTTTCTAGCATGAAAAACCCATTTTTAAATCCTCCCAGCAGGAGAAAAAAATAAACTATGAGGTCATATCTTGGAATCCTATCAAATTATCCCAAGCTTTCTTTCATTGTTATATTGTTTACATGTTAACTTCTAATTTTTTTTCCTTATTAGAAACTTATCTATGCATTGCACAAGCTAATTCCAATTTGCTGTAGAAAGGGCTGAAGTATAAGTGCCAGGATTATTAAAAAAAATCCATCCACTGCTTTTTATTTACCTTAAATTATCTCAAGAGACAGCACGTCACATTCAAACTTTCCAAGAGCTGTAACACCAGAAATTTACTGACCTTAACCTACCTCATTTATACCATTTCATTGCAAACACTTCTTCAGCTTCCCCTAGAATTCCATCGTGATTTTGCAATATTAATCCTTCCATAATTTTTAATTTCCTTGTTGTATAAGAGATGGATATGAATTTGGGAGCATGTCAAGGCAGCTGGCACCAAGTACAGAAACTTCTGATGAAGGATTAGTAAGCACTGTAGAATTTCAGGGGAAAATTTAGTTCTGTATAGTTTCACTTTTTTTTTTTTTTTGCAAGCAGGTATGCAAAGTAAACAAATTATCAACTAAATCTAAATCTTACCTATGTAAACTTTGCATCAATACATCACAACAAAGAGCACATTTAATCAAACCAATAAATGAACCTGATCTATAAACGTATGCAAAAGTCAAATGATGATGTTACACAGTGTATTACTGAACTACAGAAAATATTAATCCCAGAAACCTACCATTCTCTTGCCTACTTCTATGTAGCAAAATTTACTTACAGAAACTTGGGTTTCAAAACTACATGCAGTAATTTAAGGTAGTATTTGCTGAAAATTAGAATACTGGAAGTTAAGTTTATTGGTCAGAGTCTTTTGCCTGGGCTATCAAATAAATATGTACGCATATACAATTTCCAAGTGAGTTAGGATTTCAGCCATTTGTTCCCCATCAAAATATTAATAAAAGTTATAATTACTAAGACAAAAAGATCACATTTTTATTTGTATTGCCACTGAAATATCACTTTCAGAGTGTGAGTTCAAAAAGATCAAATAATGCCACTGCAGTAGATATCTCACTTTATCAGACATCTTTATTTGGGTACGCTGGCATAATTTATGATACGGACTAGTATTTCTCCTCATTTCTACTCATCTCAGGACACAAGGTGTAGTGCCTCAGAGAATATGATGACCTAAAGGGGACAAACCCTCAGCATTCACCTTTACTTTTATAGTTAGTGTCATCTTTTGTAATTTCTATACAGTTGTCTTCAGAATGGGTTACACAAATTTATCTCTTTCATTAATATTTTTGAAGCTACATCTTCCACTTCAAAACACAGTACTTACTACTCATGTCTGAGAAGAAAGCATGAAATCAGTAAGATTATTTTGTTGAATTAATTTTGATCCTGTCATCAAGTGCCTAAGGGGAAAAAATGACGATTTTTCTTATGTTCTTGGTACAATCACTGTCCTAATCATCACTGATGTGTCTTACTTTCATTAACGCTTATCTATTCATCATCCATAGCTCCAGTCTCTCAATTCCTTAAGATGATCCATTTCATTTTACCAGTAACTAACAGGAATTAAGCAGTTCATCTTATCCTGGCTGGGAATGCCATACCCTACAAGAACAGAACCCTACCAGTTCCACTAAAATAAACTTAATATAGACATGCTGCTTTTAGAATGAGCTTTGTTGACCTTGCTCTCTGAAACCTTTTACACTGTCCTGTTTGAATCACAAAAATTGTCTCCTTTATCACTTCAGCTCCCTGCGGCTAAGATTTTTCCTTGTCATATCCTTATCTCGTCGTTTATCAGCTGCCAAAGTACAAATCCATCTCACAAAGCATGCCATCTCAAAGGACCATAGCATAATTTTGCACTGTTATTGTAAACTATCATTTAAAATTACAACTAAAAATGAATGTAAGTCTACAGTTAGATACTAAATATTTAATTTGCCTTCTTGTGAGATAATATGAATACATTTCTATGACTGAAAGTCTGCTGCTCTTTTAGTAATTATTTCCTCTTTTTTTCTGCATTCTTACTGCCCTCTGCCCTCCTAAATATAAGACACACACACAGAAAAAAATAGATTTAATTTAAAATTAATTAGGAATCTCAAGCTTTTCTTTTTAAGGAAAATGGATGTACAGCTCTTCCAGAAATTAAAAAGATCAATTTGTCAAGTTGTTCTTATCTTCCATATTCACCACAGAAGATAATATTTGGATAAACTTTGCTGAGTTAAAAAATATATATGCAAAAATAACCTTCTAATTGTAAGAGACAATTCACATTTTTGTTTCCTTAATTATTAAATAGGATGGAGAACTAATTTTATTTACCAAGCATTTACACACAGCTCCTCAAATACCAATTACTGAAGTGTTTGCAAATCCATAAATAGATAGACAAATACACAGAAATTGCATACAACAGCTAGTAGTTTTAAAATTTTAAACTTTCATATCAGAAATTCCTTATGACTGCTGGTCCAAAAAAAAAAAAAAAAAAGATTTTAAGGTAAGTTCAGTTCTAATGCACTGATCTTGTTTGGGAGGCTCCATGCCTTACCTGCCTTTCTCACCATTTACTCCCAACTTTCTCCTGTCTTCTGGGTTTCCAGGCAGAGCTGGCAGCACCAGAGTCCATTACTAACCCCATCTCTTCCAGGGATTGCACTGATTCAGACTTCCCAAGTCACACAATTCAAGCTGCAATAAGATTTGTCACACAGGATGCTTTTGTGTAGTACACAGACAGCTTAACGCTGCACATTGCTGATCCAACAGAACACTGTAGCATCTAACTACACAGAAGCCTGAATCCAGCAAATCTGAATCATGGTGGTTGTTTACAAGCCTATCATGAGTTTGTCATGCATTTGCCTACAAGTTTCCATTTCCTATTACGTGGTGTTAGACATGAAGGCTGGTTACGTACATAAATTCCAATTAATGGCAATGTTAGACCATCGGGTCAAAAAAAAAAATCACCTTTAAATCCAATATTTGCATACTTCCTTGTCCATCTACCGTCCTCCAGGCCACAGTACATATGATAGACACAAAAATCACAGAATTGTAGATGCTGGAATTGACCTCTAGAGAGCACCAAGTCCAACCTCCTTGCTAAAGCAGGTTTACTACACCAGGTCACACAGGTAGGCATCCAGGCCCGTCTTAAATATCTCCACAGAAGGAGACTCCACAACCTCTCTGGGCAGCCTGTTCCAGTGTTCCATCACTCTGACAGTGAAGGAGTTCTTCCTTGCATTAGCATGGAACTTCCTTTGTTCCAGTTTCTACATCACCCCTTGTTCTACCGTAACCAAAAAGAGTCTGCCGCAATTGCCTCGACTCCTGCACTTTAGGTATTTATAAACAGTGATGAGATCCACACTCAGCCTTGTCTTCTCCAAACTGAAGAGTCCCAGGTCTCTCAACCTTTCCTTGTATGGGAGATACTCCAGGCCCTTAATTATCTTTGTTGTCCTCCACTGGACTCTTTCTAGAAGATCCTTGTTCTTCGTGAACTGGGAGCCCAGAACTCTACAGAGTGCTCCAGATGTGGCCTGGCCAGAGCAAAGTAGAGGAGGATGACCACACTCTTTTTAATACACTCCAGGGTACCACTGGCCTTCTTGGCCACAAAGGAGTGCTGCTGGCTCACAGCCAACCTGCTGGCCTCTAGGACACCCAGATCCTTCTCTGCAGAGCTCCTCTCCAGCAGGTCAGTGCCTGCAGTTGGGGGCATGCAGTTATCCCTCCCCAGGTGCAGGACTCTACAATTGCTCTTGTTGAACCTCATCAAGTTCCTCTCTGCTCAACTCTCAGCCTGTCCAGGTTTCGTTGAATGGCAGCACAGCCTTCTGGTGTGTCAGCCACTCCTCCCAGCTTTGTATCACCGAAGATGATACAGTCCTTTGAAGAAATAAAAGTTTCCTGATTTTAACCTAGGATCTAATTTGGTCACCATTTGTACCACCTACTAGGTCATCCAAACTACAGAATATGAGTTTGTCTTCAGCTCAAATACAGTAATCAAAGGGGATGATGACGCTGTTTGGCATAAATTATTTCAGCTCAATGCAATACTAAAACTGGAAACTGACTGACCTAGGTTGAATTTCCAAATAAGTTTGAATGGCATTTTGAATTTCACTGAAGTAAAGTAAGATGTATTGAGTTACATTCTGTAACTCAAATTACTGAAGTCTACCGTTTAAAATGAAACCACCATTTACTGATCTCATTTAACTTCTTACTCTTCCCTTAACATGTAAAATAGAAAAAAAGAAGTCACATTTCTGAAAAGAACCTGATTGAAGGATAGAGGAGGAAACCAGTATCTTCTTTCATATAAATGTAAGAAAGTATTAAGTATCAAACCTTACAGTATGATTTACAGTGTAGTTAAACAGAATAGGAATTATGCCTGGTCCCTATGCTGTTTAGTTACGCTAACATATGACTGTGCAATGTGCTCAGTCATGCCATATACTAATACTACTACGATCATCTTGTTTGATAAATATATCTACCCAAGCTATGCCAATTTCTGCCATTTCAGGCCCAAAGTGTATCATCCCATCCCATCTGGAAGATAAGCAGTTCTATCTGCCAGTTGGTTGATCACATCTTGCCCCTTGTCTCTCATCTAGAACTGTGTTCTGCCTTCCTGTTCTGTCACAGCTCAGCATGAAACAGCATGAACCTACAAAAAGTAACTGAAAACATCATATTTCAAATAGATGTATTACCTTAATAGGTTCACCTGGACTGAAAATAAAAATTAAAAATGCGGTTACAGTTGACTGATGGCTCCGTCAGCCATGGTAGAATCCACTGGGTATAGAAAAATACACTTGCCTTCAGGCTGGTGCCATAGCGTGATGTTCCCTACCTGTTCTATTCCTTGGGTATCGACTTTGCAAGTATTCAGGTAGTTTATACATTATAAAAAGCTCAAAAAAAAAAAAAAAAGAGAAGAACACAAGTAAAATATATTCAAATTCTCTAATGGGAAATGAAAAGCAGTTAAAACATACAACCAACTCCAAAAAGGCTAAATGGAAAGCCACACTGTGATTTCTGACATTTTCATTAAAGGTCTTGGGGTGGAAGAGAGCTAAGCTTCATAAAATCATAATTAGAACAAACCACGATTTTATATAGATGTATATAAAATATTTATATATTCATATATATTCAAATTTACTATATATATTCATACATATTCATATGTGTCTATATATATATTTCACTCAAGACTCCAGTGCTACAAACAACTTCAGGTTTACCTTCTGCTGTGTAACTCCTACAGAAATTACTGAGTTATTTTCTGGTACCGCAGCAAATAGCATCAATTTTTTCCAACATTATTTGCCATTTTGGTCTCCACCTCTTTCTTTTACTAACTATGGATGCCTAAAGCTTCAGGTATCTAGGAGATTTTCTAAGCAAGGTTTCAGATGGAAAGAAATTCAGTATTCCTCACAGATACACGTGTGCTTAGACGTGCCAGAACGTTATAATGGCATTCAGTATGTAACACAAAAGAAGCAATCATATGAAATAAGGACCACACAGAAGAAAATCCTGTACCTGAGAATACAGAGCAGCAAGTGATCATTTTTCCACACCAGATTACACAAGCGATTACAAATTCTAAAGCAAGTATGCTAAAAGGTCTGCTTTGCGCTAAAAGAGAAAAGATATAATTTTACAAGGTCAGTACTACATTTTCTTTATACAATCTTGGAACAAGGCCAGATCTGACTGCATTCCGTTTGACCTTTCATAGAATCATAGAATGGCCTGGGTTGAAAAGGACCTCAAAGATCATCGAGTCTCAACCCCCCTGCTAAGTGCAGGGTCGCCAACCACTAGACCAGGCTGCCCAGAGCCACATCCAGCCTGGCCTTGAATGCCTCCAGGGACGGGGCGTCCACAACCTCCCTGGGCAACCTGTTCCAGTGCGTCACCACCCTCTGAGTGAAAAACTTCCTCCTAATATCTAACCTAAATCTCCCCTGCCTCAGCTTAAAACCATTCCCCCTTGTCCTATCGCTATCTACCCTCACAAACAATTGATCCCCCTCCTGTTTATACGCTCCCTTCAAGTATTGGAAGGCCACAATGAGGTCTTCCGGGAGCCTTCTCTTCTCCAAACTAATCAAGCCCAGTTCCCTCAACCTTTCCTCATAGGAGAGGTGCTCCAGCCCTCTGATCATCTTGGTTGCCCTCCTCTGAACTCTTTCCAAGAGCTCTACGTCCTTCTTGTGCTGGGGGCCCCAGGCCTGGACACAGTACTCCAGATGGGGCCTCACAAGAGCCGAGTAGAGGGGGACCACCACCTCCCTCTCCCTGCTGACCACTCCTCTTTTAATGCAGCCCAGAACACAGTTGGCCTTCCAGGCTGCCAGCGCACACTGCAAGACAACAGCGCATACCTTTCAAGAACATTTATTTCACTGCAGAATCTCCATACTAATACATAAGATTGAATTGTACCAATAATACCAATGCCAGATATCCACTCCTGGTTGGGTAGTAGTTATTTATAAAATCCTCCAGGGATTGCCACTAGTGAAGTATCCATACTACAGATTAAACCAATGAGCCTGGCTGTTTAAAGACAAGACCTCAGTGATGAAGTTCACTAAATTGTTTTAATTGACACACAGTCTTGTGTTACTGGCAGAGACTACATGCCAGAAAGTAACTACAATTTTCTATGGCTCAACTCCCAGTGCCCAAGCTCTTCAGCCAAGAATAGAAGCTTACTCCACTGACAGAAGGTAGCTGCAACCAAGGCACAATGAAGCCAAACTACTTGTAGATCAGACCATAATCCCTCATCCTCACAGAATGGCTTGGGTTGGAAGGGACCTTAAAGCCCATCTAGTTCCAACCCCATACTGTGGGCAGGGTTGTCACCCGCCAGATCAGGCTGCCCAGGTACTCATCCAGCATGACCTTGAACACCTTCAGGGATGAGGCATTCAAAACTTCTCTAGGCAGCCTGCATTTGTGCCTCACCATCCTCTGAGTAAAAAAGTTTCTAACTTCTAATCCAAATTTCCCCTTTTAGTTTAAAACCATCCCCCCTCATCCTCTCAGACTACATTAAAAGTCAGCCTCCCTCATGTTTATAAGCTCCCTATAAGTACTAAAAGGCTGCAATAAGGTCTCCCTGGAGCCTTCTCTTCTCCAAGTTGAAAAAACCCCAGCCCTCTCAACCATTCTTCATAGGAGAGGTGCTCCAGCCTCAGAGGCCTTCTGAGAGCAAGCTCTTGCACACATAGTTATGCATATTTGCATATGTTAGATATTTTGGGGTGTAAGCAACAGAGAACTGAATTATACGTGACAAAGTTTAGTTTTAAATTCATCCTCAGCTTTTGTCTTTTCTAGTAGCTTCAAGATGTCACTTCATCTGCATCATTCTCTTTCCTAGCAATAAACACAGTATTCGCTCCTGCTCAAAGTACTGAAAAAATAATTGCAAGAGAATGAGCTGACAAATGTTATGACAGCAAAATGACACTAGGCATACCTGTAGTGTATTACACAATATTTTATATAAAATTCAGAAGAAAATGGTGGTGCAATCGAAGAAAGTGGATTTGCTACTTGCTTGAAGTGACCAGCATCTCATTCACCTAAAAGCTAAAGAAGGGCTCTGTTGCAGTCACCTCTAATGATGTTGCAGATTTTCTAAATGTCTAGAACTTTGTATCACTTCACTTCTCTAATATTTACTATTGTTTTCTTAACAATCAAATCTTGTGCCAAATATTTTCCTGATAACAGTCAGGAAAAATCAATATAAAACTAACAGAAATTTGGAAGCTCTATTTGTTCTGGCGTACTCTTATTCTACTCCATTTACTACACTTGTCTTTTTAATAAATGACCAATTTACTCACAATAACTCAAACAATACATACAATTTATTAAGCTTCCAAGCCATGCCATATACTAGCGTCTCAGTAGATTCATTAAATATCTTGGAAAAAAAAATCAAACTTAAAAAAAACTACTTGCATAGTACAGAGTTTCAAAGACTAACCAGATTAACTGGATTTTTTCAGACTTTTTATCATGAGTCTAATGACAAACCTAAGACTCAAGTCTCAAATTATACGTTATCATTACTGAAAGAACTTTGGGTTTATTTTTTTTTGAGAATATACTTGCTGATGCTACACTCAATCCACCACATTTAAGGTATAATTACAACCCTGAATTCTACACATTAAGATAGCATTCATCGGCAATTTGGCAATTCAGAAGTGTGTGTCAGATACAAATGAATCTTAGAAGAGATGTAATTTTTTTTCCCTTACAGACTATGACATAGGCTCCAATCCTGTTTTATTGAAACCATCAGCAATTTTCTCTATTGGCTTCAATAGAGAAAAGATTTAAGTTCCTATTATGTAAGACTGATGATGACTACATGGCACCTAAAGCACAGAAAATTCAGAAGTGCGATTCCCTTCTTAGTCCTTTTGAACATGACCTTTTGGGGAGCGAGGAGGGGGGGCTGGTTCCCATTTCCTTTCTATTGCACGCACATCTTGTTCCTTTATTACAACCTTCGGAGAACATTTTTAGACAAATTGTACCAATTCTTCCTCCTCCTAGTGGCTCTCCTAAAAACATTTCTAAAAATACCTTTTCCCAACAGTTCAGTTTTTAGAAGATACTTTACCTTCTGTTAACAGTTTTTGATTATCATTGTTGTATTTTACTTGAAGTATACACTGAACTTCAGGTTATATTCTTGATATACTAAGCCGAGAAGTAGGACAGCAGATTTTGATTTGCATCTGTCTGCTTTTACAATACAAGTTTGATGGTATGCAATATACACAGCATAATTGAATTATGGATCTCACTTAACACTCCACAACAAATGAGAAGGAATTCTTTCTTAGTTACAGCATCAAGCCAATAAGAGCAATAATCATCATTAGAATGCACTGCCAGCTCTTTGTTTACTAACTAGTCTAGGAAGCTTATAAAGTTTTAAGATTCAACACAAGGCAAGCAAGTGAGCTGTTTACAAAGAAATATGCATTACTGAGAACACTCGACCTAGATCCATTCATTTTAAAAGCCAGAGAAGCATTTACTGAGCTTGAGGGGAGACCTGGACCTTGAAACCTACTCCTTGAGTTGGGTCAACAGCATTTTTATTCTTCCTATCTTAGAGCAGGCAGATATAAAAACATCAGCTATAAAGCTAATATCTAACATGGCCTGCTTATTCTATTGTGGACAGTCAATTTGAGATCAGAATATATAAAACAGAGAACAGGATCATGCTATTCAGTCTAGATTTTGAACACTCCCAACTAGAAGGTTTATTTTTAATTTTCAAACTTTCTCAGCACTTTTTTTTTTGTTCTTTAAAAGCCTAATTGCATGTATAACAAAAAAAAAATTTCCATAGCAACTATTTCCAAGAATACAGCTGAGCAACTCATAACAAAAACAATTTATGTACTTTGAAGTCTTTATTTACAGGGATGGATTTCTTTATCAGTTCTTAAGTGAAAGTATTATATTGGTTGTCAAGAGTTCCACATTAACACATTATTTAAACATTACGTTTTTTCCAGAAGAATTTTACATGATTCTTCAAGAAATAGTGATATTAACTTTCAAAAAAAAAAAAACAAACAGATTTTCTGAAATTCTGAAGTGATTATAAAGACATTTCAGCTGGTCTGCAAGAAATTGCTTTAATATTTGAAATGTATATAGTGACATTAATATATATATATTTTACTTATTTAAACAAGGATTTCCACAGCAAGAAAAAATAGAGAAGCAAATCTTCTGATTATAAAGCTGAAATCTATATATAGACTAGGTGCATGCAAAGTTGTTTTGGGCTTTTTTGTTTCTTCTTTAAATTTTCCTCATTTAGAGGGTTTTCTTTAAGGTTCACAGTAGATTATTTTTGTACATCTTTTCGTGATTAATATATCACTGTTCAACTCTCTCCTGGCTACCCATTATAGCCAGTGATGTACCTGCTATAGAATCATTCTTTCAGATAATCAAATATGAAGAATTATTAAAGTGTGAGCCTCAAACATCAAAGTGCAGCTTCTGATTGCTCTGTGACATAGCATAATCTGAGTCTCAAAACGGGGAATTTTTAGGCTTATAATGATAGAGCTGACAAGAATCGCATCAATTTTATAGTAAGCTTTTTAAGTGAGAATATCTACTTCAGATATACCTCGCTATGTTACTCTCTATTACAAAATATAAATATATCAGCTTTCTTGACAGAAATGTGATAGTCCTTGTCAAGAGAAAATTACTATCCAACAGTACAAAACACCGCATTTTTCTATCAGGGTGTTCCCTAACTTAGGAACATTCCAACAATAATGTTACTCCTCAAGAAGATTCTTGCTCAGTTGGTAAACTGTACTGGAGATTCGAAACATATCACTGTTGCTACTTCACATGCAATTTCCTATTTGTTTTTCTACACAATACGCACACTGTCAAACACTTAATAAAGTCTCAAGCCATTCTCTGTTGCAAAAGGTAACTTCTTGGAGGGACTCCACTACAGGGGACAAGAATTTAAACTGCCTTGGCAATAAAGAAGAACCTAAGAGAGCCTCCCTCCAATGAGCCACACTGAGCAGAATGCCATCTGAAACATCTGACTGGAGAGAGAAAAGATAAGTTTATCTGAAATCCACTTTGTCTTCAAGGCTTTGTTTAACATTTCATAAGATTTTTCTTAATCGTATTTAACTTTTAAAGTACAGGTAGGCATAGAGAAATGACTACACACATCACAACCTCTCTCTTATGAAATAATTAAAATGGAACACGTGGAACTCATAACAGAAGTTCACACACTTCAAGAGGAAAAAAAAGCAAACAAAAAAGTCACGATAGAAATAAGAAAATTAGAGTTTGCAACATATCTATTTGAGAAGTTGTATCTATCTGAAGTCGTTAAAAAGAAAATCATCAAGGGAAGGAACTAGGAAAGCTTTACAAGCAGGGAACTCAAGAAGAGGCTGCAAGGTGTTCATCTCCTGCTTTCACCACTGATTTTCAAGATAGATAAATAAACACACAGAACCAGGAAATCCAAATTTAACCCAAGGTAATAAAGCCCAAAGGCTTTGATCTGTTAATTATCCACACTGAAGTGTGTAATGCTGTAATGCAATGGAAAGCACAGCAATGGCAGCATAGCAGCAAAGTCCTAGTCTGCAGCAAGTGAGGATATGCTCAAATGCAGCAGCTGTGGACGCAGAAACAAAGGAGAGAATCTGCTTACCCTTAGAGAGTCTCAGGTACACAGGGATCTCCAGCAAAAAATGCCTTTGCCTCCACTGCCAACCCTTAAATGAGAACTGAGAAGGGGTGGATCCTGGCCCCAGCCCTTCCAGTTACTCAGGTGCATTGCATGCACCTGAGCTCCCCTGAGTTGGCCCTGCCTTCCCACCAGGTGCTGAGTCACTGGTTCAAGCCATGACTTAGCATTTCTGCTACAAAGCGTCTTTAAATAACTTTGGCATAAAGAAAAAAAGCAAAAGGTAAAAGAGAATGTGAAGAGGATAAGTACAGAAAACACAACTTACGTTCACTTTAATCACATCAACCTCAAAAAGAATCAGTTATAGGAACATGTGTATGTAAGTCAAAAATACACAAAATTCCACTCGCGGAACCTTCCACAAACTGGATGTACTTGGATCACCAGCAGAAACACTGAGGCCTTCACAAAAATCAACAATTGAAGTGACAAAGGCCAAGAAGCTTATTTATTTAAAACATCTTATTTTAAACAACGGATCGGTTGATTACCCCAGAGAGTGAGAGGTCTCAAAAACAAAACAAAAAGTAAATAAGCTACTCAGTGAAAGAGGAAGCAATGAAATTTCTTATGTCCCCTCCTAAACTTCTCCAGAGTGTGAATGTGATGCGTATACGGGCAAAAATCTTTCCTACAACTCAGATGTTTATTGATTTTCTTTAATTAATTTAATCCTTTTTCTACTACTTTTTCTAATCCTTTTTTTTTAATACTTTTTCCTGCTGTGGACATTTACGTGGCTCAGCAGCTTCAGAACCCCCCCCACACACACACACACACACCGAAGATGATCGGAATTATAGACTTTCAGATGTGCTTCCACATCTTTGATTTTGACATCTCATTGTTTCAACGAGGAGCACTTTAGAGAGCAGGAATAGAAGGAGGTGAGCAGCTGGGTCCATGTCAGCAGGCAGCTTATGGTGCAGAATTTGCAGATAAGAGCAGTAAAACGTTTTTCCATTGATAGATACACATTCTCCCCTTACCACCCCAAAATACGTGTGATCATTTTCCTGATGTATGGATTTTACATTCAATGCACTTTGGGAGAAAACAGTCGTTTTTTTCCATATTCTGCACTGGAGAAGCTGTTTATGATCCTAAGGGCAGTGACAGAAAGAAAAAATACAGAAAAACTTCTCAGAGGCAACTGAAAATATGACTGCTGCGGTTCTGCCCCTTTTACTCAAAGACAGACATGTATAGCAAGAATATCTGCCTCTAGGCAAGTTCCACACTGCAACTCTGTTTGCCCCATCTATACGTTCCTCAACATTCTGGAGTAAAACCTGACTTCACGTTCCTGAAATATTGGTATAAAATAGTATAAAAGGAAGTATTTATTAGCATGCTCTCCCTATTACATTGAGCCTCCAAAGTAAAAGAAGAAAGATGCTCTGTCACTTGGTGACCTTCATACATAACATATACCATGAATTATTAAATCAGCACAGATCTCATCCATTTGAGCAAATTAATAAGGTTCTATTGTATTTTGAAACTGAAACCACATCAGAGATGTCGGTGTTATCACATAGCGCTCACAGTTTTTAATCACATAGCATTTAGAACTTCTGATCAATACAATGGACTTCTGGCTCGCTCACAAAGATGAAAGCTAATGAGCAAAACTAATTTAAATTTGAAAGTTCATCTGTTTATAATGAAACTAAGCATAGAAGACTTTTTTTTTTTTTCCAGTGGTACATTCTTTTTCTTTCAGATAATTTACACTGACTATCTTTTTAAGAGTTACCTAGAGGAAGCAAGAGAACACTTAGTTTAAAAATTCAATCAACAGCAGCAAAGTGAAAGAAACCTGTCAGATCAGTGACATGAAAAGGTGGGAAGAGAAAGAAGTAGATCCAGAAGAATAATTTATTGAAAAAGCTTTTTCTAGGTTTCCTTATTTTTTTCCAGAAATACTTTCTAAAATCATACTTTTTTGCTATAAACAAAACATTAAATTTAAGCCAAACATCACTATACTGTGACATATATATATACAGCATATATAATATATATGCTGGCGTCCAAACAAAACAGACTGACAGGAAGAGTGGCCGCCCTACATTCTTTGCAGGAATTATGAGGTCAGAACACATTTTCTGATGGCTATTCAGTGCTATGCGAATACTCTCGATCACAGTCGGTTTTGTTTCTAATCTAGAAGTAAAAAAAAAAAAAAGAGGGAAAAAGAAACCATAATAAATGAGACATACTTCAAAAGTGATAATATCTTATTGATACCCATTAGCTTTCATCAGGGGGCTTATGGTGAAACTCCAAACTGTTACCTTGCTGCTTATCTAGCCGAAAATAAAATTCTGCTCATGAAGCCAAACTTTTCAGGAGTTGCAGGGAGAAAAATGGTTTTGTTTCAGTCTTTTTTTTTTTTTTTTGGGGGGGGTCCAAATCCACAACTTTTTCATTCAAAATTCAGAAACTAATGGGTACTTGAAAGTGCAGGAGAGGTCTCTTCCTTCCATCCATTTGGTCATTTAAAAATTAGTAACTTAATACAATTACCTGAAATCTACCATTTCTAAAACAGAAAAGACATGAACACACACACGCACAAATTCATTTCTAACTATAGATACCATTTCTTGCACTGATTTAAATAAGAAAAGTGCTATATGCACCCTGCACATAAATTTTATTAAAATAAGAGCCTTTAAAATGCCAATTTTCTGCATTTTAATTAAAATTTTAAATATGAATATGAGGTAGCTTCCTGTTTTGTTTATTTCTATTAGGAATTTAAGTGACAGATTGTATTTAAATGTAAATCAACCAGTTTTAAAGGTCACTGATCAAGAAGAATCGTCTGCCTCATAGAAAAGTGACTGGAGAGGGGGAAAAGAACAAACATCAATTTATTTTTTCTTTAATGACAATTCTTTCACATAAATGAGAAAGACGATAAGGAAGCTGCACAACAGGGAATATTTGGTGCCTTTCCAACAGTGACTTGTGCTAGAGAGTGAAACAGACTTTAGGAAAGAGCGCTTGTGATTAGAACAGACACACGTACTTGCTGATGTTTAAGGGAAAAAAAATAACGCATTGTCAAGAAAATGATCCATGTAACTTGACAGGTCTTTTCCCACTCTAATTGTAAGGACTGCCTCAAACACCAGCAATAAGATACCAGCAAAGAAATTGTCTCCTTTCAAGTTTAAATTGTGCCTGCTAGCAGAGTACACTTACATTTTAGACATTCACTTGTAGCAGTCCTACAGCCTTTTAAAATGTCTAATAATTCGAATTCAAATATGGAACAACAATGACAACAATTTTTCTGCAGTCATAACAGTACTATTAATTTAATCAAAGTAAAATGAAAATGCTACATCCACCATAGATATAGAAACATATACGTATAGATAGAAATATATAGCTAAATAATACTGATACTATATCCATTTTCAGAGAAAGAGTAATTAAATACCAAAGAATATTCCTCCTAGATGAGACTTCGAGATTTTAAAGAACAAGAATTGCATTGGTGATTTATTTTCACTGTTTCCAAATGTTATTCTATAATCCAGAGTAGTGCTTAGGCTGTTCTCCACCATCACCTTCACAGAAACTGAGATGTTTCAAACATTGTAAATGTAATTTTAAAGCAGTTATGTGAAGTCAACTGCTCACAAAAAAAAAAAATATTTAAGGCAGAGGTGAGTAATGAATTCAACAAAGAGTTAAGCATCTTTCTAATATATAGTTCCTTCTACATAGGTACTATATTTATATTTTGGGAAGTGGAAATAAAACATCACACTACAGGTCTTTGACTTCAGATCCTTATAAACATGAGAGTTTGGCCTTTTGAAATACCATTAACCCTTTGTCGCATGTGATTTAGGTTGGTTTGGATTATTGCTTCAGTGAGCAAGGAAACAAGTCTTCAAACAGGAATGATTCAGTGAATTCCTAAGGCAGAAGCCCAGAGAAGGTAAAAAAGAGACTTAGGAATCCAGCTTTCAAAAATAAGAGATTCAACAGCTCCAAAGCTTGATACAGAAAAATCCACTTTTCACAAAATGCTGAGGGTGGGGAAGATCTCCTTTGAGTCAATTTTTCACTGACCAATAGGTTCATTTAGTGTAGCAAGTCTGAGGGGGGTAATAATAAATAAATACTGTTCAAGACCAAATTCTCAGAACCTTCCTCTTGCAATAAATCTCAGATCTTAAAAATGAGCTCCACGTGAGGTGCAAATGCAGTCTTTAACTTTCTTTCAAAAGAAAGGCTGAACTAGTAGGAGGCCATGGGAATTGATTTAAGCTCTTTTACTTACTGGAATAAGGATACTAAGCTTGGCATTTAGTACTAAGCTAAGAGACACACACGATTCCTCCAAATTCTCTCCCCTTATTTCCTATTCCTCACTATTTAGTATAGCTGATCTCAAAGTTATGTTCCTAACAAAGCAGAAATTATAAACCCATCTAAAGACAAGTATGTTTGAAAAAAGTATGCGTTTCTAGAGCACGTTCCTCCCCGGTGCCAGGCTTCAATCCACCCCATCTAACGCCAGCACGCAACAACCACTTACCAAACAGTGATATAAGCCATGGAAATTCTTCCTGCTAAGTCTAGAGAGGATAGCATAGCAGAGGATAACAACTTAAGCTGCTCTTTTTGCTTTTTTCTGACCTCAAAGGGTCTAACTCTGTACAAATGTCGTTAACATCGCTGGCACTGCTCACCTGCATAACAACAAAAGCCAATTCATTTGTGCAGTCTTCTTTTTTCTATTTTATTAGATCCAGGACACTGGATTATTACTATTTTTTAAGCTATTGTAAAATAGTTCCACAGCAAATTCAGACACTGAGAAGTTGCAGTACTGAAACTGAATTTCGAGATATTTGAGAAACTCTGAGCTCCATACAGAAATAATCAGAACTATAGGAGCGATGACTAATTAATTTTCTCTTAATAATAATCATTAAACAACTATTAACTACACATTCTATTAAACTACTGATTTCTTCAATAAATAAATAAATCAAGTGAGGAAAGAGAAAACTGTCAGTGGAAAAATGGGTTAAAACATCTTCGAGGAAACCACAGCAATTTGTATCAATACGAATAATTACATGAATGCAATGAAGCTGGCAATAGTATCATAAGTATACACAGAAAAGGGGATTAAAGGGAACAAAATAATTCAAACATTACTTAGAAAAGCTGGTTTAGGAAGATATACAGTTTTTTTTTTTTTATGTTTTAGGCAGGAAATGATATTACTACTTAATTTCTTGATTTTTCTTTTTTTTTGAGGATCTAGGATCTGACAGATTTCTGATCCACAGGTGCCAAAATCAGCAGCTTCACACTCAGAGTAAAATATCAAAATTTGATATGACTGCAAAAACTCAAAAGACACCAAAATTTCTTTAGCCCACAGCTTAATCCCAATCAAAATCCATTTATTTTTCTTGAACCAGATTTTCCTTGATGCGATGTTCCTAACAGAATGTATCAGGAACAGTTTTGCCAGTAGGAGTAGGGAGGTAATTGCCCCTCTGTACTCAGCCCTGGTGAGGCCGCACCTTGAGTACTGTGTCCAGTTTTGGGCCCCTCACTGCAAGAAAGACATTGAGGTCCTGTTCAGAGGAGGGCGACAAAGCTGGTGAGGGGTCTGGAGCACAGGGCTTATGAGGAGCGGCTGAGGGAGCTGGGATTGTTCAGTCTGGAGAAGAGGAGGCTCAGGGGAGACCTCATCGCTCTCTATAACTACCTGAAGGGAGGTTGTAGTGAGCTGGGGGTCGGCCTCTTCTCTCTTGTAACTAGTGACAGGTCGAGGGGGAATGGCCTCAAGTTGCACCAGGGTAGATTTAGACCGGACATTAGGAAGTACTACTTTTCTGAAAGAGTGGTCAGGCTCTGGAATGGGCTGCCCAGGGAGGTGGTGGAGTCACCGTCCCTGGAGGTGTTCAAGAAACATTTAGATGTTGTATTGAGAGACACGGTTTAGTGGGGTTATTGGTGGTAGGTGGATGGTTGGACTGGATGATCTTGTAGTTCTTTTCCAACCTAGCTAATTCTATGATTCTATGATGCTCAGAAACCTAAAAAGAGTTCTGAAATATTTTTGTAATTCCAAACGCTAGTTTGAATTTACTGCACGCTGACATCTCAGCAAGTGCCCATTTAGCACAGTCTCTCTGCCCATGGCAGGAACTCCCTGGCCTGGTCTTTCCTCACGTTTCCTCCCATCCCAGCTCACTAGCCACACAATCCACCAAGATTTCTTGACGCTGGGCTACCCATGGCTCTTCAACATCCCCAGTTGTCACCACCCGTGTAAGAGAAGCACTGAAAAAGCATTGTGCTGTTTCATAGAAGCTAACAGGAGAAGGGCTTCATGAAGGGAAATCTTTTCCTGCTTTTGTACATTAGAGGAACACAAGGCTACTGCTGCGGGTGTCCTGACTCAAGCAGAGCTGTCCCCAGTGAGTTGCTTCTCATTGAGCTTCTATACATCTCTGATGAGCTCTCTTCCATACATCTGCATGAGTTTTCCAAAAAGAGAAACCAAAGGCAGTATTTTCAGCTGCCGCTTGCGCTTCCCACCAGATGCACCATGGATGACTAATGGTGCCTAATTCAGGCACCATTATCATCATTGCAGCAGCAAGATGTAAGGACTTACCTCTCCACAGGTGAAACTGAGCACTGCAATACCACAGCAATTTCCCATTCCTAATTTAACCATCACCAGCTTGAGTCAAACTGAACTGGTGGAAGAAGAGATGGGTGGACACTGCAGATAGAGCTGAGCTACAGCTGATCTAATGGACTTGCTAGTCTGAACTTCTGGTTACAAATGGCCATTGGATATATCAGTTCTCTGGTAGATATTACTCAGAAAACCTACTGGACAATATAAACTGCTATTTAAAATACATAAATAAAGCCTAGTGTGGTTTTTATAACAACTTTCTTCAAATGTGAAGCCTACAACTTCATATCATAAGCAAGTTCGCTACAACAGTCACAAAAGCACCACCACTTAAATGCTTAGGAGGATTTATTATAAACAGAAAGAAGAAACGAGGATACTTTTGAATAAATTCAATGCAATTATTTCCCGTACCTAATAACAGGCTCTGGATTTTCCTTTGCCTGCCCAGCAGATCTGATTCTCCAGACAGGGAGCCAAGACATCCCTTCCTTCCTGTCGCGTTGATTCTAGCCTTGCCTCTGCAGGTCCCAGCTGGGATTTCTTAAGCACTTAATACTTCATGCCTCATAGATAAGTTTACTGTACAGATAGGAAATTCAGCATTTAGGCAAGTCAGTTCTCTTCAACATAAGAAGTATTTCTTTTTATAGAGAAAGAAGATTACAAAATATATACAATTTGTGTCTCTAGTCTACTAGTTTGCATGGCTTTTGTATAATAAGAATTATGCTATGCTGACTTTAAAACGTAGAGTATTTCAGAATAGTTTTCAATACCACAATTTTCACTATGGAAGAAGTTGACTATACTGATTTCAACTTGTAAATGGAAAATTAACCCTATTAAGCTTGTTAATTCATATATTAAGCCTAAAATTCTTTCTTTTTAAATACAAATTTTGACAACAGAAGCATTTTCAGGCCTACTTAAGCTAACAAATTTAAATAATTTTTAAGGCTTTTTTAAGGTTTTTAATTTTTAAGGCTTTTTAGTCTCTGAAAATATCTCAGAGTTGTATTTGAACTATTTCATAAATAATACACAGAACATCCCAGACTCTCAAGGCAAGGGGTTAATATCAAATATTAGTTGAATATGCTCTACTTAATGATATTCTGTGCTGATTTATAATTCAAATTTCATTCAAGTGCGTGCATGAGCACAAAAATATTAAGGTATCTGATGACTCATACTTTTCCTCAGGTTTCTACTAACATGATGAAGGCAGCAATAAACCACAACTCCTCCATACAAAGAGTAACTAAGTTTCTTTAATGTACATCTCCATTCAAATTGTGATTAAAATCACAACAGCCAGCCTTTAACCTATGCAGAAAGATGCTTAGCCTTGCAGGTAACAAAGCTATCAAGTAATTAATTTTTCACTTATTCAGTGCATCCTCTACATTAATCCAATAATTGACATGCACAACATAAAATGTCTTCCACACCAGACATGCCATTTAGGTTTCCACGTACAGCAACTGGCAAAGGCTTACATCAACATTCAGGTAACCAGTATAAATAATCACTCAGATGGATGCTTCGCCTTCTTTTTACAATAAGAAATGTGCTTTGATCAAATCAAAGGCTTTTGCTACCTATCACAAGTCTTTTCCAGTGCCAATGTTGGTCTGCCATAATCAATTCATGTACTAGCCTCAAGAGAGTCCGTTTAGACACTGGCATTGTTTCTCATGTAGAAGAGAATTTTTCAGCCTCTTCAGGCTGGCAATCCATTACTTGAAATAAAATATTTTTCCAAGCACCTCATAGTTTCATCAGGGTAAAAAAAAAAAGAAGGTAAAGTGATTAAAACTGCAACTACCACCAGGTAAACACACACAACAATAAATGTAGGTCAGCCATAAAAATCTGAGTTCTTTGTTAAATCAAGTCGATTCGAGAAAATTGTTTCAATACTACAAAATGTGAAATTATAAGACAAAAAAGAAAAAAACAACGCTAGTTTAAGGGTCGTATGGTAAGCAACAGAACTGCCATACTACATTTAATCCTGACATCCAGATTTCAGAACAATCACCAGACACTAGTGAGGTATAGAACAGTTACATGGCTTCTGTATGCTAGGTTTGGATGATCACAGTAATTCTGACTTTGGATATCTCTAGGTCCGTTATATAAGATTATTTCTGGACTTCCTTCCACATCATCCAATCCAAGCTATATCTAAATCTTCCAGATATTACACTCTTATTACATTCTGATTCCATCCATATACCTGACGCTTAGCTTCCTCTCCTCATCTTTTTGACATTATCATCCCACATCTCACTTTCTGTACTTTCTGTTAAAGGCAATTTGATTCCATCATATGCTCTCAGGAAACTATTACAAAGATAGTTTAGTTTTTTGGTAAAGTTAGTCCTTTCTCAAAATTCTTCCACTAACTAATTCACTTTTCTGCACTGTATCGCTCACCTTCACTTTCAAAACTATATGAAACTTTACCAGACGCTTACTGGGCTGTAGCTTAATGAGCCTTTCCTTCTGCAGCGGTGATGGTATCAGCAGCATCTACTTACTCCTCACCACTTCTTCCTCACACCTGAGCTGTGCTTCAAGTTCTGCTCATACAAGTATTTGTTCAAGTGAGTAATGAAACAAGAAAGAAATCCAGGTTTAAAATAAGCATTTTTAAAAAAAGAAAGTTAATTTAGCACAGATCAGTTGTGCACAAATAGTTATAGCACAGCTCAGGAGGCAGTGCAGAATGAGAATCATCAACAGTAGCTGCTTTAAGTCACCCCTGGAGCTAAATAATTAGAAAATAAGCCTTCAGCAACAGGAAATTGACTTCAGCTACAAACATCCCATGAAGCAGCTGAATTGTTAAACACGTAGCTTTGCACCTTCTCATAAAGCTGCTCAGCATCTGCAAGGAAACTCTTCCTAAGCTCCATCTCCTCATTGCTTTCATTCACTTTCCTCCTAACACACAGTGCAGCCATGGAAAGAAAAGAAATATTCTGGATAAATGGGATAAATTGTTGTCACCAAGCCTTACCTTGCTACCAGTGCTAACTTTATCTGTGTTAGCATTCCATCTGTATAAATCCAGCTGTTGCCCTTCACTTGAAATGGAGACAGAATCTATTTTTGTCAGGTGTTTATACACCACTTAGCTCAAACAGAACAGGACCTTTTTCCACGACTCAAAATAAATGGTAATAAAATACACAAAAATCAGCCTCCCATTCCCTCTCAAAAATCATAGAAAACTTTATTACCCACATGTATAGCAACTACAACAGGAAATCCTCTTCCTTTCCCTCCACACCTACAGCCGTATTTTTAAATGCAGAAATTAAGCCTAGAAGCACTGGCATCCATTGCAGATCACGTTCTAGCTATACTGATGCAGTTCTAGGAATTGAAATAATTAAATAGACAAAAAGAAAAAAAAGAAAAAATCTGTTCAGGGATTACTAAGCAGATAGCACTTATGTTGAATTTTAAAAGTCACAAAGAGCACATACAATTATATATTGATCCTGCAATTGTTGCTCCCTTTGAGCATACACAGAATTAAATGCAAAATAATTACTAAAAAAAAAACTTTTAGTCCATAAATTCAACTACTTTTTTTCATCACAGAGACATCTCTAACAAGACATTTCCTTCTAGTTGAACAGAAGGGTTTGGATTATTTAAACACCATTTTTGCTTATTGTATACCCTCCCAAACAGGTTTCTGCAAAGCAGATTTGATTGGTTCAAGACAGGCCCTCCATGTAACATTCTTATAATGAGTAAATTATTACCATTTAAAATGGCAAGACTGTAATGAAAACATAATATGCTTTTTACAGTAATGCCGAAGAAACTGATGCCACGTTTAAGTCAATCCTGTTTTTCCACTCACACCCTCAGGCAAACCAGCAGAAGTGCAATGAACAGTGTTATTTTATTAAATATATTTAGAATGAGCAATTTTCTACTTCTTTGAAAATGACTGAATTGAAGGAACATTCCAGCCTAGTGACTGTCAGCCAACACCAGGTACTATAGGCTTTTCAGTTCACCCAGGATTTCCTATTATTGTTTGAAGGTGAAAGAATCATGAACATTGAGGGAGACTTAAAATCAGTCTTAAGAAGCCAGGAGCATATGAATTTTAAAAATGAGAAAAGTATAGCAACTTTGTAGGAGCTGGTGGCAAGCCTGCTACGCTTGGATAGCAGTTCAAGCATCGCCTCTGCTGAACCTCTAAGAGGATGCTCAGAACACTTGTTGACTTCAAGGAAATCTGCAGTCATGAGTTAGAAACTGCCTTGACTGCAGCCATTTGTACCCAGAAGCAGGATCGCGTTTGCCTTGTGAAAGCGCGATATGAAACGAGTGAGAGAACGTACTTAAGCCTCGCAGATGTAAATCACCATTTCTGGGAAGGATAAAGCAAAAGGATATCAGAAAAACAAACAAATAACTCAAGTTATTCATTTTTGTCCCAGCCCCATGGAGGGAAAAAACTGGCTGATCTTTTTGAAAACTCGGAAAAATTCATATGCCAGAAAACAAGTAGAATTTACGTATGGGATCTTTCTACACCTCTTACATAAACAAATCTGAAGACCCGTGCTTGATCCTTAAAATAGCCATTGTTCTGCATTTTTACTTTTTGAACAGTAGACATATAATCAAACATGGATACAGACGGCATGGTTCCAGTGGGAGATATGTATATACATAATATATACATATATGTGATATATGATATATATATATCATATCTAGATATCTATCTAACAGAATCCTTACAAATTCATTCATCTGAAAAAGAAACAGCCATATCCACACGGTAAAATTACTCAAATCTGAGCTGCTTTCTGTTCTACAGTGTCGAGTTTTATGAACAGCCATTTGAAAATTGGTATGAAACTTTAAATATATATATTGTAAAAGAACTGGAATTTCAGCCATAAAAATATGATCAGACCATTACTTGAGCTTCCATCTGTCCTGCACAAGGACACTGTAAAGAATTAAAAGCATTTCTTCACTGATGTACGGTACTATTCTCAGAAGGTAAATTCCATCTCTTCAAAACTAGGACAAAATATACAGTAACTATGATGTTGTATTTAAAATTATTTGCAATCCACCCAAGTGATTACAATTATCTTTTTGCCTTGACAACAGGAAGGCAACACGGCCAACTTCTTTCTATTTCAGTCTTCAGAACACCTTTCTAGATTGCCTTAGCTTGCACCAGGGGTGGTTCAGTTTGGATATATTTCTCAGAATGAGTGGTAATGCATTGGAACAGTCTGTCCAGGGAAGTGATGGAGTCATTGTCCCCAGAGGTGTTCAAGAACTATAGAGATGTGGCTCTTGGGGACGTGGTCAATGGTAGGGATGGGTTGGTGTTGGAGTTGGGGATCTTAGAGGTCTTTTCCAACCTTAATGATTTTATGATAGGAAGAATCTTGCTACATCTGAAAATCCCCTAAAGCTGAGGAGAAAGAAAGAAAATCCATTTTTCATTACTGACATTAAAATACGAAGTAACTTCTCACATAAATCCATAAAAACCACCTGTAAATTTTTAAGAGATCACTTAACAAATGACTGGCCTTTTGCAGGTTACAGGTAATGCAGATGAAAAAAGATGTGCTAGATCTTAAAAAAAAAAAAAAAAAAAAAGCAATTTAGGTAACGTCAGATTAATTTTTCCACATAAGAACTTTTCACCTCATACAGCACTGTTTCCATTTTGATAGTGAATCTTTGATCAATGTTTCCGAAGAAATCATCTCTATGAAGATTAAGAGAAGAAGGGAATGCAGATAAACTTGAAAATAGCAATTAAACTTTTCAAGCCATCGGGTAAACAAGCTACTATAGGCCACTCAGTGGAATACAAGTAGTGTTCATAAAGGATTAGAATGGAAAGAGTGACAGGTTCAGCAAGGCGAAACTGTCACCATCCAAAGCTTTTCAAACAAAATATTAGCACTGACAAGAATTAGCAAAATCCAGACCTTGATTCAAGAATTACAAATATTAAAATGAGAACAATTCTCACCATGGTATGAAACAGATCGCTTACTCGAACCATCCGGGAAACGGAAAACACCAAGTATGAGACCAATCATTAAAAAAAGAAATGAATATGGCATGATTTAAAAATAAAATAATAAAGCAAACCCCCAATTACAGTGACCCAACTCTATTCATTGTATCCATTTCTTCTAAAACCCTTTTAATTAACACTTCAGTCTCAGACACCTTTCCTTCTTCCTAGTTAGAAGGATGCAGAGAATTTCCTTGGCTTTCCTGCTTGGCTTCCTCCAACATTCCCTTTCCCACCTCAGTCCTGCACTAACTGCCAGCCTCTGGAATGGTCCTTGCTTCCAAAGGATTAGAAATGGATTCATAATTAGTTTGGATACCTTGAACATTTCTGTAGAATTATTCTTTGCCTCCTTTATAATAATTTGGGCATTTCATATTTCAACATTATTTGGAAGATACCTTTTAAAAAATATTAACTAAAAGTAGCTTTTTACTATTCTAATTCCTCATTCTGACTACCTTCATCCTTTATTTTAATGAGTATTACTGATTTTCCTTACTATCTTAGAGTTTCTTAAGAACAGAAACTGAAAAAAATGAAAACTTTTTAGTGTTCCTTTTAATTTCTTTGTAAGCATGTCTTCCTACATGTGTATTTCCTTCTGGAAATTGAACATTATTATGGTTAATTTGGCTTTTTTTCCCCCACCTCCTACAAGAATTGGAACAAAAACGTGTACGATCAGAGTTTCACATCTTCAGTAGTAATCATTTTACATAGGTCCTACACTTGTTCAAGTCCAGGAGTTCCTTTTCCTCTTCTGGAATCCTCTGTAAAGCAGTCTTTGGACAGACAACTGCCGCACCATTGCTGAGCTTTTCCTGATTTGTAATAAACTTCAGTACACAGCAACACTTTGCATTACCTATTAAATAAGTTAATTTGTTAACCTAACTGAATTCTAAGTTTTCTTGAAGGTAAAGCACAACCCTACCATTTCCCTACGTAATGCCCTAGTCCATAAACTGAACTTCTGCTATCATTCTTTAAGTGCAATACTGGTATCAATAATACTCATTTGAAATCCAACATTCAAGTTCCATTATTTCCTATTTTAGGACAATAATCATAGAATGGATCAAGTTGGAATGAAACTTGAAGACCGTCAAGGTCCAACCCCCTGCTGTGGGCTGGTTACCACCCACTAGGTCAGTCTGCCCATGGCCCCATCCAGTCTGAGACTGAATGCCTCCGAGGATGGGGCATCCACAACTTTTTTGGGCGTGTGTGCGCTGTTCAGGCTCTTTCTCATTTTTTTCCACTTGAGATTTGTCAGCTGCTTTTATATCCTGTGAGAGATTAACATTTCAGCCAACAGTACTGTGAAGATCCTAATAGTTTTTTTACTTCACAGCATTTATTTTCTCCTCAGTACTTTTTCCTCCCTCTGAAATCTATCTGCATGTGGATCTTGATTTCCTTGCTGCTCCTCAGCAGTCCTAAGAGGCTGTCTGGACACTGGGAGAATTGTCACCTGTACATGTCACCTGCAGGAAAATCATCATACCGTCCTCACAGAGAAGGAATGAGAAAGTGAACCTGGTTTCCCAAAAGCCCACACTGTAATCCACATTCACATTAATATTCATACACAACTTGGAAAAAAGGAGGTTAAGAGTAAAGTGACTATCGGCTAATGACGGGAAAAAAAAATATTTAGAATACTCTCATATAAATCTCGCTAAGCAGAACTGCAGATCTTATATTTGGTGACCGGGGTCAAAGATGCCACGTGAAATTACATTTTGTACCACTGCAAAATATGGTACACTGGGAGAAGCAAACCTATTTCACATGTAAAATGATTTAAGTTAGCAATTGATACTGAAGTCACAGCTGGAAGTCATTGAAAAAGCAGCTCTGCACAGCTTCATTTGGAAAGGAAAGGGAATGGGGAGTTGAATACTAGCATGTCACTGCTCGAATTTGTTACAAATCTAATCTTCAATGTTGTGTGTGCTTCCTTCTGCAAAAGGGTCTTCTAGAACTACAAGATGTATTTGTAAAGTCTCAGCAAGAAGCACTGCATAAAGAAGCACTGAATGCTTTCTGTATGGGAAGTGTCTAAACAGACTTCAATCTTCAATTTTCAACAAAAAAAAAAGGAAACTGACATAATAAAAAAATGTAAAGACAGACAGAATGGAGGTGAATAGAACTGAGGTCACGCTATTTTGTATGATTCAAAAGACTTAAAAACACCTCAGAAATTCTTTAGTAAACAGTTTTAAAAGCATTAGAAAGGAATTAGTTCATCCCTCAAATTTGTGGAGCCAGTTGCAGTAGAATGCTTCAGAGATGAAGAAGGCAATGCTAATGACAGAAGTTATGAAACATTAATGTAGCTGTCTTCATTTAAAAGTTATCACCCAGATGCTACCCTGAGATTCAGAAAACCCAAAGGCAGCTATTGCAGGCTGGGATAGAATAACCAAGAAAGATTCAGCCTGTACACATCCTCTTTGTTTTCAACCACTGCTATGGAAATAGCTGCCTTTTGTTATTAAGCATGGTGATTACAGGAAAAATTATCAAACAGAGTTGAAGAAATCAACATACACCGTACACATACATAATTTGGACTTAAGCAGGCTTTGGTATTTCACACATTTTGTCAGATGAACTCACATTTCTGCTAAGAAGCCCAGATGTGTTCCAACTCTTTGACAAGCTACTTCATTGTCGAGGAGCTTCATCAAGAGTTTGGGGATTCAGTTTTCTTTCAAACTTCTTAGGCATCCTAGGGTTTGTGTTTAGAGTTAAGAATCAAAGTTCTTTAAATATTAGCAATGCAAGCACCTCTAAAAACGTATAAAAACCACTGCGGAAGATAACTGTAGTCATAGCACGGTTCTATGAAATAACTAATTCATCCCAATATTAGCAGATTTACAAATATAAGAGAGTTCTTCACAAGTCTAAATAAAACTTTCCTAACTTGTACATCTGTTAAAAGCAAAAATATACAAACAAACAAAAAAATCCCCCCAAACAATAACAACAAGCGACATGCTCTGCTTTGCAAAGCTGGATTTCATTCACAAACGTATCAGGTTTTATTCTCAACAGATGACTCACTGCATATCCGTTGCCATCAGTCTTCAAACATTTGGTTAATATATGCAGGAAACACAGAGCTACAATGATTTGCTTATAAAAAGGAAGGTTTTTTTGGTTTTGAGGAGCTTGCAAAAAAAAAAAGCCACTCTTATTGATAGAAAAGAATGTTTACTTACAAAGGTATATTTTCATTGTGGTTTATCCATACCTCACAAAATAGCAGAGAAATAATAGTAATGAGAAATTTCTACTTCCATGAGAACCTCAATTAAGTTTTGTCCCAATGTAAAGGGAAATGTCAACAGATTATTGATAGTGATTTAGATTACTGCCTCATTCTTTCATTTACTCATGAAAAATAAGATAACAAAAAAGTATAAAATTAAAAAAAAAACATTTTAAAACAACGCGCTACTCTTGGCCAAAATGAAATGGAAAATACAGAAACCAGTAAAAAAAAAATAATTTACTCAGTCTTTTATCACAGTCTATTTTTATGTGATTTGACAGGGAGCCACCCTAGCAGCTCCTAAAATGTATAAACATAACAAATCTGAGCTTTATTGCCCTTTTCATGGAAAGTTCTTCAAAAGCTCATGTTTCAGCTGTCTTCCTACTCAACTTCTTTATCGTACTTCGGTGTCAGCTTTTTAGGCATCCAAGTATTTTAAACTGCCTTTCTTTTTGTGTTTCCCAGTTGCATCTAACCTCTTTCATAAGAGACATTCCTTCTACTCATTTCTTAAATGCAAGCCAGAAAAATACCTCAATTACTTTTTAACTCTCCATTCTGTACATAGCAGAAACTTCTGAATTTCAAATCAAACAAAGAGGAGGAAATAAAAACAGTTTTAAGAAACAAGACAGCTTCTCACATTAACAGAGATTTCTGTATAGTTTCCTCTATTATGCTCAAAAGCACTCGGACATAAAGACATATGAATTTACCTCTTCTGGAGCAGAAGTAAAATCTACAATTCCCTTAAATTATGCAATAGGCTTCAGTCTATATCAGCCATAAAGATTCCTTAAATCTGATTCCAACATCCACGGGCCTTCTGTTAAGGGAGAAGGAAAAGTAGGAAGACCATTTTTTCAAGCTGAAGTCATATTTAACCCTCAGAGGAGCAGATGAGAGAAGGAATTAACAATAAATAAGTAAAAGGACCAATACACCTATGTAGGTCCTACCAACCTGTGCTAACTGATGATGCTATTCTGACTTCTCGTGAATCTTCAACAAGCTGAAAAGTCACCTCTGCTTTCACAACCTCCAGGGAATGACTTCTTCACGTCATAGTGTAAGTGTCCTTTTGATCTACTGCCACACAGAGTTGGGAAACAGAACTGATAAGTTGGAACATAAATCAGCATCTTTACCCTTCAATCATTTTCTGTATGCATGCTTCACCGTATTTTCTTGAAGGCTCCTTTGCTAAGATACTCTGAATATAACGGAGGCAGATTTCAGCTTGCACTTCCTTAATTCTTATTAAATGTGTTTATGATCATATCCCATTCCAACATCTTTCGGTTCAAAATCTGACTTCTACAGGACCTGCACTTCTCCATCTCAAAGGGGTCTCAGTTAAGGCAAAACACGGTAGATCAGCAGCAAGATAGAGGACTTAATATTTATGATCATTAAAACTTACTACCTGAATCAATTACTGGGCCTCAGCCCCCAGGTTATGAGTCTTAAAATATGACAGTATTAAATAAACATAAAAAAATTCAAATGTTTTTCTATACTTCATACCATACAGATCTTTAGCTAAAGGAAAAAGATTGCTATTTTCAAATAACACTTCTGTTTAAATCCATCACAAGAGCTTGTAATGTCCAGGGAAATTACTCTTCTTTTCCTCTCTCCCCTCCTGCTCTATTTATCACTGTATTACTGTAGGAAATAGTAGATCTGCTCTTTCTGGAGGTGCCACTGCTTGACCTCTCCATGCAAATTACACAACAGTGCTTAAGGCAGAAAAAGCTCAAAATGATGGACACGTGAGCTGCAGGCTTCCAGGTAATAAAATCCAAACGGGCTCCAGTTTGTTTGCCTCTGAATTCAGTCTTTGAGACAGATGCTGCACAATTCTAAATGAAGAAAGAGACTTGTTGTGCTGTCAGAATTTTTTTTTTTTTCCGCAACAAAATAAGTTGAAACCTTAATAAATAAATAAGAGGAATTTCATTTTTATTGTTCCTGGTCTGTCACCTCCCGGATTTAAACGGAAGCGGAAAAGTGGAAATGCAAGATCCTTCATCATTTCAGAATTTTTATGAAACTGCACTACGATAAATTCGGTGTGCTGGACTGCAACAGAAAAGCTGTTGTGAAGCCAGCAGTAAAGTAAACAGTGATTTAATATCAGCCCCACCTCACTGAGCCGTAGGTGGCTGCTAGCAGAAAAAGGAGAGCCATCATCGCTGACAAGGCTGCTTCAGCCTCCCTGCAATTGAAAGCACTGATTGGGGCAGAAGGGCTGTAAAATCCAGGAGTCAACAGAAGAAAACCTCACCATGGGTAGAAAGTGACATTCTTTCTAGGGGACAGGCAGCTGTTGCTAAGAAACTGTTTACAGACAGACTCCCAGACCCTGCTGGTGTATCTACAAAAATTAGGTCACTCTTGGCTCTAGGTAGGAGTAATCTTTGTTGATATAAAATCCTCTGCATCTTTGCTTTATGATTACTGTCAGTAGTTAACGATGCTTTAGGATGGCTGTTTAGATGGTCTTTTTTTTTTTACCAATGAGCACATATTCCCCACCGCAGCACTGCAGATTTAAATGACCTGAAGGGTCAGCAGTGGATTCACATCCCCGTGCCCTGCAGGGGCTGAGTGCTGGCTCCAGGCTCAGCTGAAACTCATAGGAAGGGGCTGGCATCAGAAGCGTAACCTGAAAAGGGGGAAGAAGGTGCAGTTCGTCTTTACACCTCTCTCTTAATTGCTGTGAGGAAAAAACACAGAAAGGAAGGAAAGAACATGCCAATGACAGCAGTCCAGGAAGAATCTCAGTACTGCTTTTAATGAAGCCTGGTCTGCTAAAAATGAAAGGGGAAAGGCCACAATATTCTCTCTTGAAGCCACGAGGAACAAAGTTTGCCTTGAAGAAGAGACGGCGAGGTCTGAAACTGATCATTTTACCCAAGGAAATGGCATAAGGAGCTCCTAACTATCTAAAACAAAGTAAAACTCACTGCACGGAGAAAACAAATTAGTTCAGAGAAGATGGGGAAGAAAAACTGTATCAATCCAGAGCCAGTATTTTTTCCCCTGCATAAATAATCCAAGCTTGAACAGTTTTTCTCATATAAATAACTGCATTTATAAGAAGCCTCAAGTAAGAAGGCTCTTATATCATTATTCACTTAAAAACCACTCCAAAAATTCAGACAAATCACCGCTTTCTAACTGAAAGAAAATAAACTGCGCTGCTTGTGGTAATAAACAGCTCATTGTCATCATTCTGGAGAAAGTCATTTTTTTTTTTCTCTTCACTTGAAAATAAATGCAGTGCGGACTTGTTTGCTTACATTAAGCGAAGCACATGAAATGAAAGCGAGGACAGCAAGTATCACTGCACAGATCTGAAGGTAGGAAGGGTCCCGGTGTGACACCCATAATCCCCCAAAACAACATGGTATTTTAGCACCAGTGCCTATCTGGTTTAAACTTCAGGGCACATCTCGGCGGCGTTAACAAAATGCACATTCTCAGTAGCATCAATATAAGGTCACCACACCACTTGCGGGCAGAAAAAATAAGGATCATGAAGCACACTTAATCACCATTACTCATTTCAAAGGACGAACATGACTCTGAGCTCTGAGGAACAACAAGGATGCTCTCGTGACAACTCATGGGTACTAAGTGTGGAGTTAACGTATAAGATGCATGCTGTAGTTTCAAGGGTTATCACAAGTTCTGGCTCTTGGAACAAGCTCCCAGTGTGCTGGAAAGATAGGCAAAAACAGCAACAAAAATGCCAAAAGCCTCCTAACAACTAACTGGCCAATGATGGAAGGCAACGCAGCTTCAGTACATCAAGCTGGCTTTATTATCTACAAATTAATCTAGAAACATACTTTCAATAAAAACAACCACACAAAGAACGCTAATTATTTAGAAAATTGAAGATAACGTGGCCCATTTCCCAATGGCTCATAAAGCTGTGGAGGGGAGTTGTGAAGCGTGGAGGAAAGGCCAACCTGATTTTTATTCATGTACTTCCGTGCTTATCTGCATGGAAAACAGAATTCTTTTTCCATTTAGCCCTGTCAGGTTTTTTCAGGTTTTAAAATAACTGCTAATGAAATCACCAGCCTTCACCATGAAAAACAGTTACAAAAATAGCAAAAACAACAACAAACACTGGACCGGAGCAATGCTGAGCCAGTCTGTAGCAAAAATAAATAAATAAATAAATAAAGCATCTCCTTACATTCAGTTGTCTTGAAATAAAATGTAAGGAATAATAGATCACACTTTTCTAAGGCCTCAATACGATGATAAGAATTTGTTAGCACAGCTCTTAAAAGCCAGTTTTTCCTCAGGCTTAAGAACATAATTCAGAATAAAATAGTTCAGCAGTAGAACTGTTTAGTACTATAACAGCTATTAAACCTGGAAATCACCTGAAGCATTCATAATTTATTATAATAAGCAATAAGGTTGTCTATTTTTCATCTTTTCATTGTATTCCGCAAAACTCAATTTAAACGCATTCAGATGTTTTTAAACATTAAAAACCCCTGCTACTACCAACCCATTCGTCACTAAATTATTTAGCATTATGTAGATGTACAGTTTTGGAATGAAGTCTGGACTAATGTGTAGCAACTACAATTCAAAAAAGAACTTTCCTTAAACGGAAATAAAAGGTAGACTTCTCAAATTTCAGCACTTCCTTTAATGCTGATTAAATTGGTGCAGGGACTGAGCGTGGCAGTGGCACCATTTGTAATAAATTCCTTGTTGTACACAAGAAATTTACATCATAAACTTTTACCAAATTCTTAGCATTCATTTATTGGAATCCAAAACTAAAGAACACAATAGTTTTTCTTAAGACATCAAAAGTTCAGTGGAGACAAAATAAGGAAACATTCCCAACACGATGACAACTACTTCCACCCTTGACGTAACCTGCATTTCACCTTGGAATATTTTCTGTAGGACTTGCTGCATTTAGAGACATCGGCCCATATTGAATTTAGATCTTCAAATGGGCAATCTGCATATTAGATACGCACACTTATAGTAAACCAAATTTAAGACAACAGCACTGATTTCCCTTATTTTCACCAAATTTCGTAATTCTTTCATGTACTTTGCCACCTTAAGACTAAACAAGAATTTTGCTTCCTTGCATGGCACTCAACCACCCACATTAGTGCAACTGGAGATAAATCTAATGAAACTCATCAAATAATTCCATGCCCTGATGATACCGTGTTTGTCATTCTGAGATCATAGAATCAAAGAATTATAGAATCGCTCAGGTTGGGAAAGACCTTCAAGATCATCAAGTCCAACCACAACCTAGCCATACTACCCTAACTCTAACAACCCACTGCTAGATCATGAACCCTGAGCACCACATCCAAATGGTTTTTAAACACATTCAGGGATGGTGACTCAACCACCTCCCTGGAGAGCCTGTTCCAGTGCTTAACAACCCTTTCTGGAAAGAAGTTTTTCCTGATATCCAACCTAAACCTCCCCTGGTGCAACTTGAGGCCATTTCCCCTTGTTCTGTCACCTGTCACCAGTGAGAAGAGACCAGCCCCACTCTCACTGCAATCACCTTTCAGGTATCTGAAGAGAGCAGTAAGGTCTCCCCTCAGCCTCCTCTTCCCAGACTAAAAAAAAAAAAAAAAAAAATCTAAGCATCTTCTGGTTCTTTCTAAATAAAGGTAGGTGAAAATTATTAAAATCATGTTTTATCAAGAGTGATTTCTAAATTCTTTCCTCTCTTAAATGACCATAGTTTCATCCCAGTGAAAAAAACAACAACATTTTTAATGAGGAAGAGTAATAAATGAGAAAAATCCAAACAGTATCATCAGGAGCTGAGTAAGTAACACCACGAAATTTTGGACACCCAGGTTCACATTGCCCACTTCAGATCACAGAGCTCAAGCACACCTGAAGAAGTCTTTAAACTAACAATGGATCATTTCTTTGGAGAGTGCAAACTTCAGTCTTTCCCTAGCAGATCCTCATATGTAACTGAATACATTGACTCCCCTGCCTCCTAACTGATCTTTTTATGGAAAAAAAATAAATAAATCAGCGAAGAAGCTGTTCTTGGGCTATGTAATTCTGTTTGTTTGTTTCTTTTGGCTGCTTGTCAACCACTCCACAAAAATAAACTCATTAAGCCAACAGGAGACCTGAACACACTCATGTTGTCAGTTCATCTCTGCATCATTCTTACGAGCCCAAAAGCTCTGAAACAGTTCAAGTTAAGCTGACTCTACCCTTAAGATGCAACCAACTTAGGAACGGTTTGTCAACCTGAAATCAATCTCTCACAGAATCTGAAATTAAGGGAAAAATGTTGGCACCTGCCAAGCCAGAACAGTCCTGAAACAAGCAGGAAGGAGAACACGGAGCGCAGAGCCTCAAAAAAGCAACTGCATTGGTGCCACCACTACACCTCCTAACCTCATTCTGCTTGCAAGCCTGCTATTTTTGCATCCAAACCACAACAGTTTTTGTGTGTTAAATCTGTCCACGCATCTATGATTTTCTTTTGCTGCCGCCAAATTTGTAGCTTGCTGAACTTGTACCCAGCTTAAGGCTCACATGAAAGGAGAGTACTCAGTGATGTTTCTACTTAAAAGCAAAAAAAAGAAGCCTCCTTAGCTCCCAGAATTGCTCAGCTTCCTCAACTACTCCGAGACTTCAATTCTGAAGACTTTTTGGCTATGTTTGCATAAAATGTGTGCTTCCATTTTACTCTGTCGTGTTCATTAGGCTACGCTACAGCATTTGAGATCACTGAGGAACATACAACACCTCCAAGAAGATTCTGCAAGAAGTAAGCTGATCGTTTCTCCAGTCACAATAAGGAAATCGACAGATTATAATAAAAACAACAACAAAAATACTATTTCTTACCCTTCCCACTGAAGGTGAATATTGAACATAGATACCCCTTATATTTTCCAGTTCTTAGCCAAATTTATCAACATAAACACTGTTGCTAGCAAACATAGATTTAGAACAAGGCGAGCCAAAAAGTATTTGTAAAGCTGTAGAAAATGCTTTAGAGATGCTCTTCAGTTATTTAAAAGGTGAGGAAAACAGGCAAGGGATGATAGCGTTTAGATACACTTTGGTTCTGTTTTCATGTGAACAGAGCACATGTAGAAGACATTCCCACTCAGGGCTTGTGTCCTCACTGCTCTTTAGCACCTAGGAAGCATCCTGGTGCCTACATGTGCATTGGCCCAGGATTCCCACCACGCAGGTCTGAAAGCAAGGGCTTGAATTTGAGTATAAAAGAAACACTTGCTCAAGGGTAAAAGTCACCTAGAAACTTTTTAGAGTGCAAGAACAGATTAGAATATCCATGGATTCATGGGTCATACACTGATTTCTTCCTAAGTCATACAAGTAATAAATAAAACCATAAGGTAGCAATAGCTCTTCCTCTTATTTTTTTTTCCCCTTGAAAATGTTCCTATTCTTTCTAGATATCAGATGTGACCCAGAAAGAATATTTTGTAAGTGTCAAAGTCCAAAATGTTTTCTCAGTTGAATAAGATAGGCTTGAATTTCACTGTAAGAATGAGCAGCCCACCTGAGCACAAGTGACAGCTCTGCACGTTTCTTTCTGGGGCAAAGTGCTCCTAGAGAATGAGAACATTTGTTTGAATCTATTTATTCCTATTCTACTCCTGCTCCTTCTTCATTCCTGGACTTCCTGGCAATTTATTTTTCTTAGAAGCATTTCTGCCCAGCATCCGAGCCCTGGAAATGCAGATTACAGAGATAATAGATACGTTTAAAATTAGACTAAGCAGCTGTAATTCCCCATTTGCATATCTGACTTGATTATAGTAAGCACTCAAGACTATTTGTATAAGAACCAGAAAAGAGTTTGTATGTTGTAATAAAAATACATTACTCCTCCTAAGGTTGACCCTAAAACGTGGGGAAAAAGTGTTATTTGTTTCTTTCTAACTAGTAACCTGGTAATAAATTGCACTTGTTTCTTTGTAACTCTGAAACTTCATTAAAAATAATAAAAAAAAAGACCTGTGGATTTTAATTGTAAGATGAAACTTCATTGCTTTTCCTATATTTTTCAAATAGAAAAACTGTTTTCTTACTTCCATATTAAATCTGTTAGTTATGTCAAACAAGAAATCCAATGCTGATGAGTGACAGTGTAAACTTAAAAACAGGAAAAATAAAATACATTTTAGAAGCCAATTTTGGCTACGTTCAATCCTGGCCCTATAAGATGGAGGTATTTTTTGGATCTTATCTGTAAATAAGCAGAAAAGAGATGGTTAAAATATACAACCTTCATTCTCTTGATATTTCTCACTGGAAATTTCAGTTGTTTGCTTTATTATTGTTTTCCATGGAAGTCTTAACAGTCTTTTGTTGTCTCACAGGCAACTTTTATATCCATGAGATAAACATTTACAGAGAGTTTTGATAAATTCTCTATGAATCAAGCAGAAATGATGATTTCTTTCACTTAAATGTTTTAGAACAGTGGGGGGTTGGCGGGTGGGAACTTCATTAATCAGCCCTTTTAAATGTTGGTAAAAATATAAATGGTGGCATACATTAAATCAGCTGCAACATTTGCTTCTAGGACTTCAAGCATGACGTTTAGTCCTCTCAATGGGAAATATCTACTACAATTCTGATTCTTTTGTTAGATAAAACAAAAGATGTTCTATTACACAACATAGGCCATGAACAAACGTTACCTACATTAGCCCCATCTTGCCTAGAGATGTAATCCTGCATCCATTGGGGGATATATAACAGAACAGATATGAACTCACATGAAGAATTAACCACCATCACAGCTGATCATGTTTTATATTAGAGAACATTCATTCCATTAACTCTTAAGAAAGGCAGTACCTAATGACAGACAACATCAAATCTATTCATTAAATAAACACATGAATACAAATACTATTATTTACAAAAACTTTTAAATTGATGCAAAGTTCAACAAGGAAAAAAATATCAGATAACTATGCCTGCCCTCAGATTATTCAAGCAAGTTAAAATTGCAAAGAATTTGTACGTCTCTTTTCAGGAGATTTTGTTCACGTTTGTTAACATAGTTCCTTTGGAATGAGCACAGCTCTTGCTATATTACTATGATAGCACAAGAGAAAGAAAAAGCAGCGCCTGCTAAAATTTCAGAACACGACCAATAGCGTTTCTATTCCATAATCTAACTTGAAAGTTAAATCCTTAGGAAGAGATTTTTGGAGCTCCTGTTGATGCTTGAAAACATTTAAAGAACTGATTAAAGCAGTTTTGTCAGCTTTGCAGAACTCCATTTTATTCCTTATACTCTAAATATTTCCCATGGACCAATTTCTTGTAAGTAAAAGTTAGGAAACTGAGAGACTCAGCCACCCCATGAGGCTACAAAGGGTTTAGTGGAAATTTCTACATATTTCCTTAAACACTAATGTAGCAGAGAGGCTTTTGTTATTAAATAAAAGGGTATTAAAAACAAAAGTTAATTAGTTGTAAAAAAGGACAAACTGATTAATCCATTTACAAGAAGCCTTAAGTAACTTAAAAGCTTAAGTCTCATTTTCAGAAGTCACCTGGGCAACTGGGAGCCTAGCCTGATCCAAACAACTTCTGCTTTGTTCAGAACAGTGTGCACAAGATCTAAGCTCCACTTCCAGTCAGATTGTCTTACTTTCTAATATTCTTGTCTCCTTTAGGCATTATGTAACATATACTTGCTTTTAAAATGCATAGCTTCAAAGAGAAGGGCAAGGACACAGGCGAGAGAAATGGCAAGTAATAATTATTATACCAGCGATAAGAGCAGACTGGACAATTTATCAAAATAGATTTAAAACACACTGAATACAGAGATTCTTTTGTGTAACTGAAAAAAAAATAATATTTTCTTTTCTTACCTCTCAAATGAAAACTCTGCGAGATGCTCTTACTGTGTTTCAAGATTCAGCTTCGCTTAACCAAATAATTCTCATTATTTAAGAAGCCGGAAAACTTGGGCAGTCTCTGCAGCAATGTTGAAAACAGTTCTCTACTGTTCTCAGTACTAGAATACTAATGCAGGGGGTGATGCAACTGAGAAGTACAGCTGGCCAAAAAACATTCCAAAGGAAAAAAAAAAAAAAAAAAAAAACAGTTGCTGCCAGAAAATGCTGATTCAGCAGAGTTACAGTACTTCAAAGACAGGTATGATTTTTCCTCATTTGGGTGAAAAAAATTATTTTGCTGGAAATTTTAAACTTCACTTTGTCGTCAACCCAAAGGAAAACACTACTCCAAAACATGATCGTTGTCTATGACATAATTCTGACTTTCAACCAACTGCACTGGTAAATGATGGTCATAAAAATCCTACTTCATACGGCAGAAAATCTGTTATTTAGATATGAATTCAACTTATTTTACAATACTAAAACTTTCAAGAATGCCTGCTGGTACACAAACGTTGTTTGGAACAAGGTATGCGAGGACTCTTAGTGGCATGATATTGAGGAAACCACTTAGAAAACTGAGATGTACCACTTTTATCCAGGAAGTGAAGCATGGATTGCTGAACCTGATTCAATTCAACAAAGTAGCGTTACTGCTCTGAGATGTGTTTAGAAAATGCTCAACGGAAAAACTTTACGGTAACAGCAATCAATGAAGATCAGTAAAGCATACCCATAGAATCACACACAAAAAAAAGGAATCCAACTTTGTTGCTTCAAACTCCAGGAAATCAAAAACAGTCACAACCAACTGGAAATACTCAGGATAATTCTAAAAACATGGAATTATAAATTGCCGTAAGATAAGAACATGCTGGAATACAAGAATAACTTCTTTATTAACCACTTATTCCAATACGCCCAAACCTGGTTTCTGTTCATTGTTACGCCTTCAACTCATTTACTACAGCGGCTTAATCTCTTTCATATTTACACTAAAATATTAGTGCAACTATTCTCCAACAAAGCTGAAGGCCTGTGAGACTGGGCAGCAGTTTGATCACACTCGTGCTCTTGGTGTTGTTGATACAGCTGGCAGACCCTCCCCATTGGTGACAGAGTCCCACCAAGGAATTGGAGCCCCGACAACTTCTGCTTCCTGCAGAAGCCTGATGTGTTGGAAGCTCTGCATTGGGAAAGTCCTGGCTGGCCAAGTGGTAAACAGTATAATGTATCTAATTCCCCTGGAAAGCTTATCGTAACAAATATGTTGGTATAAAATACACAAACAAGATTATTTTAAACAAGCAGCAGCTCTTAGCCTCTAAAATACAACATTCTTCTTGCAACTTTTATTATCCTCTCCACTTCTGTTGTTGTTTTATCTCCTTCTACCATCTTACCTCAATTTAGCTTTGGGGAACAATTTCTATGGACCTGAACCCCAGAAACTCCAGCAGGTTTATAACCTAACTACGCTACTACAGTTACTATCAGATTCACGTTGTTATTCTTCTACTCCTCTATACATTTCCAAATACACATTGTATTTTGCTATATCCGAAATGAATGTCCTATCCATTGTCCTGGCTATGAAAAAAAAAGTAGGGAGGTAATAAATAGCTTAGCTTCTTTTATCTAAGCCTTGAAACATGTTGTATTAAAAGCAAATGCCTACTTTGCCCCCAAAATACAATGAATTGTATACGTGTGTCATTGTACTTAGGAAAAAAAAAAATCCGAGTCATGTTCAAACAGCATGTAATACCTAGAAGGCATTGTCATAACTACTGTAATTTGGCAACAGATTTCAATCAATGCTGCTATTAGAAATAAGGAGCCACACAAAAGAAGAAGATAAGTTTTAAGAGAACAGATTTAGATACTTCTTGTATCAGTAAGTGATGTGTGAAGCTGGAAACACTTCTTGGCAGAAGGGAAAAACAGGAGGGGGACTTTGTAAGAACAAAAGATATCTTCGCCCTCTCAAAGGTATGCTACTGAACAGGGAATCTAATCACACTAATAGTGCAGAAAGGGCTGATGCACTCAGGAAGCAATTCTGCATTTGGAAAGAAATGAGATGACTTTCTTGTGTCTCATGAGAATGATGAATTACTTCTTCAGCCCCTGACACGAGCAATGTTAAAGCAACGTTACTTTGCGATGCTTTTTGTTCACCAGGACTGAAAAAGGTCACCACAAAGAAGGGTTCTCACAGAAATATCTGAGATGGCTACTCCACCAACATGAATTTTTAACCATTCTGAAAGCGACAGGGAAATTCCAGAATGCTAACATTGCAAGCATGCTCTAAAAAGCTACTGAGATAGTGTTTATAGCTGTAGGTTGACCTGATGCAAATTCTGAGCAAAATAGTAAGAAAAAGTGAACACCAATATGCATGTTTAAACTTTTATAGCACTTGGTGTAGTATTCTGTGACGGTCTGATTACAAACTAGCACCAATTATGCAGGTTAAGAACTGGTTAAGGGACACCTCAGGACAAACAAACCAGCCTTCATGAAGATCACATCATAACATAACTGGGATTTATGTGGAACTCCCCACTACCAAGAAACAACTTTTGAATTCCTTGTAAGCAGACACGATCAATCATGACAAAGTTTGCACAAGTTATAGATTGTTAGAATGCTGCATAACTCAGGTAAAACAGATGGGACTGTTTGATACACTCTAATATATGCAAGAAAAAAAAAAAAACCTTCTTAAATAAAGCCACATACAAAGTTGTAGAGCTACAACCAGGAAACACACTCGAGTCTACAAAACTATGAAGTCTTCTTGAAAGAAAAAGTCCTGCCAAGGTTTTTCTAGTGCAACATTACCAGTGAAAGTGAGATTTAAATACAGTGCTGCAGCCATTGGGGTTGAAATGTAAATGGGATATATCAACAGAAGAGTAACGCTAAGGAGGTAATACTGAAACTCACACAGCACTCCTGTGAGAGGCACTGGCATGCTGCACCCAGCTCACATTGTCACAAAAATGTTGAAAAAGCAGATTTGGGAAAAAAAAAAAAAAAAAAAAGAAGGCCACAGAAATTGAGTTGTGAGGAAAATGTATGCAGTGACAACTGAAAGTAATTTTAGGCCATTTGTTTTGTTTTTCAAACAGAAAAGAGAGGGATTTACAAGGTTCCAGCAGATAAATACCTCCCTCCACGGTAAGAAAATACTTTGAGTTCCTTAGCATGCTGGAGAAAGGCACAGCAGTAAGCAGGGACTGGGAGCTGGAGCCAAATAACTTAATAAGCAGTGGATTCTCCACCTCTTACAGTCTTCCGATCAAAATTCCATTTTTTTTCTGGGAAACGTGCTTCAGCCAAATACAAGTTATTGCACTCAGAAGTAACTGGATAAAATCCAATTGACTATAACAGTCAAGAGGTCAGAGTGGAAGATCTAATTGCTTCCTTTGGCTTTAAAGTCTCAGTCTACGAATACTCTCGGTTTTCCGTTGTTCAAAGGCATGTCAGCAGTACCATGCGTGTTCACCATTAATATTAAAAAAGAGCTTTCAAGAATCTGCATAACTTAGGGTTGCATTTCCACGCAGGGCTTCAGTGACACTGGAGCTTTCCTATGGAGGCTTTTGTCACCAGCAGTGCCCATTGATGGCATTACAGCTACCTTACCCACAGCTGAGGGTATTTCTGCAGCAGCCTATAAACAATGACTTACACAATTGAGTGTGAAAGTTCACCCTTCAGGTCAGTACTTTTTCTCTTCTAGAAGGAACTGCTTGAATGCAATGCCAAAAGGCCGATAACAATACATGATATTAATCATAGAAACAATAGGTTAAAAGGAAAAGCAGAAGCACTGCGATAGGCACAAAGCCAACCAGATCTGTTGTGTGCCTCAGCATCATCTGAGAGTACTCCTATTCATGCTACCTATCTGCCTCGTACTCCAAAACACACTGCTGCAATCTTGGCAAGTTCACGCAATGAGCATTTCTTAGGTAGGGTAGAAGCAGCAAGGTTTTACATGTTAAGGCTGAGAGAGTTTTGCTGTTGTACATGCTGCCCTAGCAGGTAACAGTAAATAGATACAGTAACAGGGGCTTCGAAACATTACATACAAAGTATAAACAAACAAACTTTAGGCTCAGGCTCGACAAACAGAAGGTCTGAAATCGCCGCAAGCATGCTAATCACTAAACACGCTGATAACTAAAGGTCATGCCACCGCACAGCTGAGGAGCAAAGACACCGTGCAGCAGAGGGAGCAGCACCTCCCCATGCTGCCAGGCACCACATCCCCCTCGCCCCAGGGAGAAGCAGGTGCCATAAACGTGCCAAAGTTACTTCCCTTGCCACCCCGATGCTCCTTACGACCCCAGCTCCCGAGCATGGGAGCAGAAGGACAGTGACACGTCGCTCCCCGCCGCCACCCTCAAGCCAAACTTCTTCCACTCCAGACACTTCACCGCCTTTCAATCCCACGCTGCTTCCCGTCAGCTCCACACACGGAGCAAACCACGTTCAACGCTCTGCAAACTTCTGACAGCAGCCGGGAGCGCTGGGGCTGGGCTGGGGGTCACCACGGAGCGGGACTCGGGTGCTGGGAGAGGCCTAAATCGAAGGGATGGAGGGCTGAAGCCCCCCGTCCGCCCCACGGCCCCGCAGTGCGCGACAGGGAGGGGTGGGTAAAGGCATGGAGAGATCTCTGTGCTGCCTGAAGAAAGAAGAATAACGGTAACACAAAAGGAGCGTTCGCACGGGGCTGCGTTTCGCCTCGAAGCGACGCTAGGTAAATAGATGGATAAGCGAAACAACACACCTCTGACCCTCTCTTTCTTCCCTAAATATAATCCCCCTCTTCCCACAATACACGCGCCACCCAATGACCATTAATTCAAATCCGTTCTTTAAAGACAGGGGATTATCTCTGCCTGTGACCGGCTCTCTCAGCCTCTTCTCTCCTCTTTCACCGGGCGAGCATTTAAAAAAAAAAAAAAAACGCATTTTGAAATAAAGAGAAAAGGGAAAAAGGAAGGAGCGATGGTGATTTGTGGTGGGTGTGAAACGTGGGGAGAAGGAGCCTGGGGGATGGGGAGGAGTGGAGAAAGGTGGTGAGGAGAGAAGAAAGGAAAGGAGGACCGGGAAGCGCCGGGAAGGATGAGACGAGAGGAAGGAGGACGAGGAGAGAGGGACGAAAGGAAGGAGCGCGAGGAGGGTGGGGGAAGGATGAAAGGGAGGAAGGGATGAGGGGAAGAAAGGAGGATGCTTTGCCCTGGCCTCACCTCAGCTCGGTGGGTGGGGGTGGGAGAACCTCTCGCCGCCGCCGCCGCCGCCTCCTTCTCCTCCTCCTCCTCCCCAGTAGCGGCGGTTACTGACGGGCTGGGTGTGCAGCACGACTCCCTCCTCGCACAGCGCCCGGCCCCCGCCTGCCTGCCTGCCTGCCTCCCGCCCTCCTCCTCCTCCCGTTGCCGGCCCGAGCCGCGCTCGCTCGGCTCTGGGGGGACCCGCGAGCGGCCGCCGGCCTCCCCGCGGCAGCCACTAGGGGAGGAGGCAGCGCGCCTGCGCCGCCACCGCCGCTGCTGCTGCCGATCTCGCCGCTGTTACCGCCGCGCTCGGGGGCGGCGAGGCCGAGAGGAGGCCTTGCGCCGGGGCGGGCTGAGCGGCTCGCAGGGCCGGCGGCGGGCTGCTGGCCGCCTCGTAGTGCGCAGATGCTGTGAGTATGGAGACGGCGTTACCAAGCGGGGAGGGAGCGAGCGAGCGAGCGAGCGAGCGATCTGGGGCTGTGAGGGGAGGGAGGCGCCGAAGGGGTGGTGGCTGCGGGGCGGCAGGTGGGCGGTGAGGGCTGCCCGGGCTGAGGGGATGGCACGTCCTCGGAGTGCGGCGGGGAGGCCGTGTCCATCTGGTGAGGAGTGAGAGGAGGGAAGGGAAGGCCTGTCGGGACGCCGAGGGATGGGATGCGGAGGTGTGAGGGGAGATGCGCCTGGCAGAGGGCTGGGAGCGAAGCAAGGGTGGATTTACCAGCGCGACGATCGCTTCACGTGCCTTCCGAAGGGCAGGGGGAAGTGATTGCTTTATTAATTGCTTTGTTGTTGGACGACTAGGACTGACTGCCAGAACTTCAGCTCCCTTACACTGTAAAAAGCTTCTCTTACAGCTTTCTTGCTGCGTGCAGCCCTGAATTGTCTGCACCAAAGATCAGCTTTTGTCTTTCCGCACTTCTTAAATTTTTTCTTCTTCAGTACTACTGCTAAGCTTCCCCACACTTAAGGTAGTTTCGCTGCCCTACAGCACCTTCCTTCTTCTTTGAGCAACAGAGCTGTGGAGGATCTGGAGCACAAGTCTTATGGGGAGCGGCTGAGGAACTGGGGTGGTTCAGTCTGGAGAAGAGGAGGCTCAGGGGAGACCTCACTGCTCTCTACAACTCCCTGAAAAGAGGTTGGAGCAAGGTGGGATCGGCCTCTGCTCCCTGGTAACAGCGATAGGATGAGAGGTGATGGCCTCAGGTTGCACCAGGGAAGGGTCAGGTTAGATATTATGAAATATTTCTTCTCTGAAAGAACGATAATGCATTGAAACAGTCTGCCCAGGGAGATGGTTGAGTCACTGTCCCTGGAGGTTTTCAAGAAAAGAGTAGATGTGGTACTGAGGGACGTGGTTTAGTGGGCATGGTGACGGTGGGTTGACAGTTGGACATAATGTTAGTGCTCTTTTTCCAACCTTAATGATTCTATGATACTGCTCTGGAATCGCTGAGCCTGCCATCTTGCAAACCCCAGTGCCAAGGATCCCCATGGTGTAAGTGGTGTTGCTGTCAGAGGAACTCTGCCATTTCAAGGCAGTGCAAATCTCACCGATGTGCCCTTGTTCCACGCATCCGCTGCACTTCTTGGAATATCCATCTGCTCCCCCAGCTTCCACGTACACTGACAGGCAACAAGGAAGGGAGTGGGATGAGTCCTTCCAGACTTTAATTTTTTTTGCCTTTTTTAGGCTTGAAGAGGCTTTGCCAAAATAATTTCTCATCCTATAAGGGATTCTGTAGAGGTGCATGTCTGCCCTTAGGTAGAATTTCCCCAGTCTGAGAAAGGTCTTATCAAGACCTGCATTCATTTTTCCAATAAATAAATGAGAATAGGAGCTGGACTGAAGCCTTGCTTCCCATTATCAAGTAACAACAGAATCCGTGGGAGAGTCTGCAGCAGGGAAAGCAATTTATTAGCAAGAACTCATTGAAATATGGTTTTAAATGTGATCCGATTCATTATGGCTTATGTACTTGGTATAGTCATTTAACAGATGTAAGTACTGAAAAGATGGTGTTACACAGAAATGCTTTTAATTACTTTAACCTTCTCACAGCATCATTTAAGACTGACACACAACCAATTCTGCATGTATAAACAGATCATGCTAAGTTGGCCTGCCCTGTATGATGATGTGTAAATTATTGCTGCAAGCTAAGCATTTAGTATGTGTCTCTATTAGGCTTTCAGTTTGGATCAAATTAATTTTCTAGTTGCTTTCCCATGATATTGAATTGAGCCGTGTGGTGGTAAGAAGAGTTTACCTACAGACCTCCTGTTTCTTGCCTTCACTTCTGTACTCTTTGTCTTTTAGACCGCTAACTCATCTAGGTAGGGGCAGTAAGAGCCTACTGTAAATGTCAATGGAAACAAGCAAGGTTCCCAAATAGAATATAGGAAATCATCATCTACTCCTTTATCACACTGCATTGCATCACTAATTGAATGTCAGTTAAAAGTGTCTTGAGGCATTTGACTAAAATGAGCATGAGCTATAGTGTACATGTAAGAATGACAAACAGTAAAGAAGCGTGATTATGAAAAATGATTGAACCTCTTCCCTTCTCCGGTAGCTACCCTGCAAATACATTTCTTGCAAATTGAAACCAAAGGACTCGTTCAACGATTTGTGCATATTTCTGTTTAAAGTATGTCAATTTAAGAAACAAATCAAATTACCTACCTACTCCAGATTATTTTTTATCGAAGACAGAAGGCATGTTGTGCACGTCTGCCAGAATGTGATAAAGAAATCTGGAAATCTGGAAGTTTTATAAACTTTTTTTTTTCTGTGGTGCTGAAAGAGGGCTCCATCCACCGTTTAGACATTTCTTGCCTTTAGGTTATTAACTTTTGATTGAACTACCCTCATCTTTTATCACTGGTAACTGTCTCAAAGAAAAGTAAGAAAGCTGAGTTTGTTACCTCTGTGTACTGAAAACTGAAATAAGCTACAGAACTGCTTTGTAAATTAATGTAGCTCTTACTAGCCGGGGGGGGCAGCTCACAGCTCCTACCAAAAACTTGCAAGTGCCTTGGGATCTCCCCCTGCCAACGCTGAGCTACGTGTAGAAGAGTCATGATCAAACCATCGGGAGTACTGGGCAGCGTGATTAGCAAGAGAGATAGACAGACTGTTTTGCTCATGTGAAACGTACCTGGCTGCTCAACAGCTCGAGCAGGCTTGCAAGCTACAGGTGGAACTTAAAGTGCATTAACCTTCTTTTAGGCTCTGTTATCATTAAAGATGGACTGATAGTTTTCTTCTGTAGAGTACATTGTTGCCTGCCTATAACGAAGGAGCTCATCAGCATTAATAAGGCATTACCTTCTAGACTTGATTGTCCAGATGCATGTGAACATACAGGGAACATTATACTAAAGTCATTCGCTACCTCTGAAAACGCATGGATACTTTTTGGATAGGTATTGTAAATAGCTGTATTTTGGTTTAGGTTTGTCATTTTGGGCACATTTGTTTAAACACTGGGTTGCAAATATTTCTTCCTTCTCTGCAGCGATATGCTTCTGCGTTACAGATTTTCTTAAGCAGTGCAGAAAGCAACAGTAAAGCCTTCACACCTCTCAGATCATTTAAATTGGATATTGTATGAAGAGTAATCTGCCAGGTGGGTTCTGACACTCAGTCTCCTGCTGCCATGCCCTCTGCCTTCCCTTTGGACTGTTTTGTCTGGCTCAAAAGAGTCAGTCACTAAGAGTATCCAGGGACTTACCCTGACTTGTACATCCAAAGTAACTAGAAGGCAAGTAGCAGATGCTGTTTATTTTGAGGGACATATATATATGTGTGTGTGTGTGTCTTTGCACTTTTTATGCTGAAGAGAATGGTGCAACTGCCTTCACTTCTTTCAGAAACCTGACTTTAAAAGTTCAAAAGAAATGTGAAAAAGGAATCTGTTCATTGCTGTTTTGGGAATAATGTAGGCTAGGTTAATGAGTGCCATTGCATACTATGACAAAGCCTTTTCTTTAAATGATTACTTCTCAAAACCACAGAAATATATTTTAAAGTCTGTTTATTTTGAACTTCATCTGATACCTCCTATTATCAGAGCAGGAGTACGTGTTTGTGGAGGTCCTCTCTCATTCTTTAAGTGTAAAACCAGACAATGTGTGATAGATATATTGCCCTTTTATATTTCAGAGTGGAGCGGGGAAAGAAAAGTTTAGAAATCTTGCTTCTAATTAGAGAATGGGCTGTAAACATTTGAATATTCAATTCAAATGCCACAAAACCTCTTTTATAAAATGATTCACGTAACCTATCTGGATTATGGTAGCAACAAGGAAAAAGAATGGGACCCTGGAAAATGTGGCTTGTCAGGTCTTCTCCAGCCTTCCTTGACTGACTGACTTTACTTACTTAAAGCTGCATCTAAATTGTGTTAATTATACATAATTATACGTATGTGAGATATTTTTGTCTGTCATCCCTTAAAGCTCCTGACTCTTAGAGAAACCTTGAGCAAATGAGTGGCTCTCATGCAGAGAGCAGTGCTTTCCATGTTGACCACCACCTTCTAGCTGTTTCCCATCTGTTGTTTGTAAATACTTCACCACTTGTGCTGCTGATGTCGTTAGCTCTTTGCAAAACAAGCTCAATTTTCTTACGTCTGCACACTGCATCAAAGCAGCAGGAAAACTGTTCACCACTGTGAATCCTATGCAGCACCAAGGTATTTTTTTCTTGTTGGAGATCTCAATTAGGGAAACTTAACAGAGGTAAATGTTGCAAACTGCAGGGCATGTACACAGAGCACGTGTTCAGGTAGTCTTGTCTATGTGGGAGAGCAAAGGGCTGAGTATGTAAAAAAGGGAACAGGGACCTAGGCAGAAAGTGCAGAGATCCAAAGTTGCAGTATTTTTGGCTCGTTCCTTTGCAGAACTTGTTGAACTTCCTCTGGCACTCCTCTGTCCCTGCAATTCCTTTCTTTACCAAAGAAAAGCTTAGGGAGTAAGATTTATATCTGAATCCTAATAACTGTCACACAGGAAGAATCGCTCCCTTCAAAATTTTCAGTCTGAGGAGCTGGAGAGTTATTCTGTGCTGCTGCGGCTCCAAATGCAGTTCAGAAAGTATTCCCCCATTTAAAAAAAAAAAAAAAAACAGCCAGCAGATGTGCTTCACTTCAGGGAAATGACTGTCCTCAACCTTCTGCTCTTTCAATTATTGCATCCTGCTGTGCTTTCTGTATGTACAAGGTGGGATGGAAGTCTGTCTGGTACTTGCTCATCCGTGTGAAAATTGTTGAATTCCTCTACTGAGTCATAGCCTTTCTCTGTAGTGTCATTTAAAAGTATTGGGTTAAGTTTGATTGTTACTAAGGTCATATTATACAAACTCCTGTTGTCCTTATGAGTCTTGCAGCAGACAAAACATGACAAGGAATATCCATATCTCACACAGCATCTTGGTGATCTAGAGATAACTAGTTTTGGAACTGTTGTTCTACGAGAAAATTGTTTTTATTAACCTTTCTCTTCCCTAATAATGTCTGTTTTTTACTACATTAAATATTCTCAATATTTAATTAAGGTTTAAAACAGATACTTGCAATATATTACTTACTAGATAGTTTTTTCTCAGAATAAATGCAGTTACTTAAATGTATTTTCTACCTTGTGGACACAAAGCCATGAGGAGACATAATGATGTTTACAGAAAATATCTCCCACATCTTAATGTATGTCCAGCTTCTAATTTCTTTCTTTTTCTATTGACAGAAGCCAAGATGATGCATCTTTCCACTTGCACCTGCAAAAATGCACAAGAGACTTATGACTGAGACATAGCCTGAAGAAAGTTAATGTGGTTGTTAGTAGTCTCTGTCACAAATGGCAAGACTATGGATGGCTCTGGTCTTTTTCCTCAGACCTTGATGAAACCTAGAAAGGACAGAAAGTTGATTTTGCTAAAGGAGCAGCAGCTGTAAGGAAAAAAAAAAAAGAGAGAAAAATCAAGCAAAAAAAAGCTTGAGGAAGCCAAGGACAAGAACTACAACTGGTTATGACTAATCTGTTACAAGCTTTAATTTTCTTGTACCTTAGTGGATCTTTTAACCTAATTTATAGAGTCTATTCCTTTTTAATTTCTTTTAAAAGTTAAGACTTCTTTCATAAAGTACAGGGAGTACATGAAGCTTGTATACTTAGTTTATTTTGTATACTTAGCTTAGAAATCTGTTAGCATGTAGAGCAACGATGCAGCAACGACATTCAGATTTTTGATTAAAAATAGGTTAGTAAATCACAAGCAATAAACCTGAAGTATCTCACACCCCTTTGCCATGCCCTCACTTTTCAGTGATAGTTAAAGAATGATATCAAAAATTCATTTATGTTTGGCTGCTTGACATGGCCAATGCAAATAAATCACATAAGCTTAGGAAAACAGGTAATTATTTATCAGCAAGCTCATTCATCTCCAGCCAGGCTTAAAAAAAAAAAAAAAGAAGAAGAAATCAAAGAATGATTTTTCGTTAAATTAATTAATCTGTTAAGTATGGAAGAAACATCTAGCAAACTGTAATGATCATTGGAGTTGCAACAGTAAGTTGTGGAGGAAAACAAGACTACTGCTATCCTATTTTGGCAATTAGTATGGCAGGTGATTAAGTTCCACTCCATTTAAAAATTTCCATGCAAATGTAATGAAGTATTTTCTAAAAATTGAGTAGAGTTCCATGATGGAATTTTGGCAAACTAAAAGAGGTTGCTGTGACAGTTCCTAAAATATTTCTATTTTAGCTTTGTTTTGTGTTATAAATATGTCAAGATAAGTCATTCTTGTCAAAACAGAAAGTTATCTTTTCTGTTGGGAAAAAATTACCAGCCCTTTCCTCAGTGCTCCAATTTTTCATATTCATCAAAATTAAGATAAGGGCTAATTCCAAATGCTTTCATTTACATCTGCATAATCATAAACCCACATAAATACAGCTTTAGTCTTACGTATGAGTCTTAAGTGTTATATGTTATGCACTTAATTGTTAACTTAATTGTATAACTTAAAGCGTTGTATGTTGTAACACTGTAATATTGTTAGCTTGAGTTTGCCTACTGCTCTGTATAACAAGTGACTGAAAAATAAATGATATTTAATATCGACAAAACTGTTCCTAGTGGTTTCTCAAATGGAAGTCCATGGCATAGACAGAGGTCATTGCCAGAAAATGTTAACAGTTCTGGGTTTTGTTCCAGTAGCACAATACTATGTAAAATCTAAATGGATGCAGGAAATTGCATCTACTCCTTAGTAAATAAGAAACAGGTGGGCTCAGAGATACAGACCAAAAAATAGCACAGATTTATCTTGCAGATTTTATTGATGAAATCTTCTATCAGGAACTCATTTAATATTTGTGCCAGCAGACCCCTGTAAGCGTTAACTGGTTGAGTAAGTGTAAATCAAAAGTGAAACAAACTTATCTTTCTGCATCTGTTAACTTACAAGATGAAGTTAACCCACAATTTTTATGAGGAAAAGGATTTACCAAACTGAGAGTTGAGTCTTCACATTCACAGGTACAGAAAGAAGGATAGCTTTTTGACATCAAGATATTAGAGCTATATGTTGGAGATGGAGATGCAAAAGATAGACATCACTTGTGTCAGGCCATAAAGTTGGTAAATTCCTGTTAAAGATATTTCTTCAATTAAAATTTGTAGGTATGCCCCCGGAGATAGATTCCCAGCTCTGCCTTATATACATTAATCCTAGATTTTAAAGCAAAGATTTTTTGTTTGTTTGCTTTTCATGTTGTCTTTTGGTTATTTCTCCTAAGACAATTTGGTGTCTGCATTTGGTTTCTGGCACAGACTCTCAAAACATGATTCAAGTACTACAACAGGGGCAGCAAGGTTTTCCTGAGTTGTGTCAAGACATTAGAAATCATTTGATTAACGACAGCGTATTTTTGCTTCTTTGACGGTGCTAGTGAACAGGGAGAAGGAAAAGTCCCAACAACAGGAGCAAAATGATGAGAGTTCATATTGAAGGAGAGACAGAGGATATAAAATTCTGAAAAAGCATCCAGAAAAGAGCTGATTTAAGATTGATGAGCTGAGGGACTGCAGAATTCGGTGTTATCTGCATTCTTTTCAGCACATGTTGAAAGGCATTCTGCTTGTAGTTAGAACGTAGACTTCTTGTTCTTTCCAAACCATGGAGTTTGCTCAGATGTTCAGTAGATAAGAATGGAAGAGGAGGATGCCCCATGTAACAGTACATAAGCTGTTAATATTTCCATGAAAAATGATTACTATAAAAAGAGCAGCTCTTGACTGTTTTTAATTTTCAAATTCTAGCTACCTCCGCTGTCCTCACATATGCTAACATTAATAGTGCTTTTGCAGTAGACTTGCAAAGAACAATATACATTTTACGCTTTTATTCTAATGCCTCAATGTTTTTTTACTTGTTAGCAGGTTATAAAGACTGCTGAATAATAAAAAGGAAAGAAAAAGGGAAAGTGCTTCTGATCAAGAGCTTGTGTGTATAAAGCCATCAAGAAAAAAATGTAAGAGCTCTGGCTGTCTTAAAGAACATTCACCTCAAGGATGACATGTGTTGGCACAGGCATTTAGGTGTGTCTGTTATTACACTGTGCTGCGCACAGAAAAACAGTGTGCACTGGATGCTATATTATTATGCATCTATCTTTGCTGACTCAAACATGACAGCATGTATGGGGTATGTACAGGCAAGGACAAGACATAATGGCCTTATGTTGTGCCAGGAGAGGTTCAGGTTGGATGTTAGGAAAAATTTATTCTCTGAAAGAGTAGAGATGCATTGACACAGTCTGCCCGGCGTGGGGTGGAGTCACCAACCCTAGAGATACTCAAGAATTGTGGAGATGTGGCACTGGAGGGACATGGTTAGAGGGCATGGTGGGAATGGGTTGGGGTTGGACTTGATGATCTTAGAGGTTTTTTCCAACCTTAATGACTCTATGATTCTTTGAAATTGATTCTGTGAACTCAGATATCCAAAGAAGTCTTCTGTTATCAGTCTGAGCCATGCTACAGGATCTAGACATGGAGAAACCACGTCAGCGCGCATAACACAACTTGTTTAAGCACTCAACAAGCGTAAATTTATGTAGCGGTAAAAAGAACAAAAGTAAGGAGCGTTTCCGTAATTACTACGCTAGCAACGGACACATTTGAGGGAGCACAATGACAGGAATGTACCCATCATAAGAGCAAATAGCAAAAATGTAGGAATAGGAAAAAAGGAGGAAAAAGGAAGCTTACCATACAGCATCTGGATTTCTGAAAGTGTACGGTCAGCACAGGCTAGGAAGGTGCTCAAGATGTGCAGGTACTTTGTCAACCTACAGTAAAAAGCTGTCAGGGTAGTTCAAACCTGTGATTTATTCAACTCTGTGTGCATGTTTTAAAAGCCTTACTAATGATTTCAGAAGAAGGCAAGCAAACAATCGTAAAAGATGAGCATTATTTTTAAAACAGATGTGAGTGTGGTGCCGTGACTCATTTAGAATATTAATAAGCATGCTGTAGTTAGGTATTGAATAAAAGTTTCATTATTTATTGAGTCACCAAAAATATCTCAAGTGCCTTTTAGGTAGTGTATCCCTTTATGAAATGTGGGTTAAGGCCTGCACGAGTAGCTTGCATTTTACAACATAGGTCCGTTAAAAATTCCAAGCCTCCTGAACACGTTAACACAACAGGTCTAAACCTCATAGATTTCCACTGAGCACCTCTTTTGACCTTCTGTTGCCTAAACTCGAAGCAATAAACACAGGATATTGTCTAGTACATAATAGTGACAAAGTATCTTCCCAGAGTTGGACTCAATGATCCTTGTGGGTCCTTTTCAACTCAGGATACTTGTACAGCACTGAAGGTAGAGTTCAAGTGTGCTGATGAAGTATCCTGGCTCTTCAGTCTGCCTCCCTATGAAACTGCCTCTTTCCCTTTATGGGAACAGCAGGGAGCCTCTGGTGATAGGGGGAGGCTGCCAGGTTACTGCCTATGACGCAGGATTGTGCAAGAACAAAGGAACAGCATGATCTGGTGTGACCAAAATGAAGCACCTAATGCTAATTTGCACATGTGAGCAAAGATCGTTATCATAAGATCCTCCATTTGTTCTGTTAAAACCTTAATTGTTGTACCCTTTATTATTTGCAGGGGATTATAAAAATGTAAATTAAAAGGCTGGTTAAGTTACATCTGCACAGATGTCAGTGTCAGCTGAAACTATTATATCCTGAGCATGTATACTTTAATGCTAGAGAATTATGCATCTCACTTCTCTCACCTAGAGTTTTCTGTAGTGTTATATCCAAACAGTACATTTCTGAAAGAACATTTTCTTAGTATGCAAACATTTAGATATTCCAATGCATTCTAATGTAATGAATGCTTTTTTAATACATAGAAATCTCTCCTTTTCTTCATAAGGTGACAGCAGATATCACTTGAAAAATTGCCTAATCTCACTCTGTTTTATCTCCAGTTTCTCTCTGAGAACTGTATCATTATAAATTATAATGAAACTCAAAAAGTGACCAGAATAGTAATGGAAAGAACATTTGGCATCTTAAAAATGAGACTTAGATGCTTAGATAAATGTGATAGGACAGAACTAATCTGCCCTTCAAGAAAGTTCAGAGTGGTTCTGGTTGGTGTATATTATGTAATACAGCCATTAAATATGGCTCATCTGTAAGGATGGAAAGGAAGCAATTTAATCAGTCAATCCAAATCACTGAAGTAAATGATCCTAATGATGTACACTTGGAAAATTATCTCACGATAGGATAGAGAAAATTAAAAATAAGATGCCAGCTATCTAGAACAAAATGTAAGCTAAAGTAAAATTGAACACCTTTCTTCTAAACCGATGCAATAGTAATGGAGTACTTTGACCTGGGACTGCAGCATGGGAGAGAAAGGTGCTGGGTCTGGCCATAATGCAGACCTCCTCCATGTTGACTCCTATGCACGTTCTGAAACTCCCTGTATCTTTACATTTCAACCTAGAGTCAACAAAATGAAAATTAGAAATATGGTCTTTCCAACATGGACTACACACCAGTAGAGCACAGATGCAGGTAATGCATAGATTGCAATTTCTTTATTCCTCATGCCAAACAGCAGGAATGGGGACTGCTCTCCTTCATCTTCTACACTTTGCTTAGCAAGCCTGAAGACTCTTAACAAATGCTGAGAAATTAGGTTACTTCTTCCCATATATATGTATTTTCTGGCTCCACACAGCCCCAGGTTGCATGTTTTTGTATGTATATGCACAGATTCAGGTAAAGAAATACAGCTGCTTCAACAGTCAAGCCAACAATTCCAGCTTTGTGCCCACTGCTTCAAGTGGGAACTGTGGCTCTGAAATGTATCAGACAGATCAGCATCCAACGCAGACCTTCCTCCCAGGTTCTTAACATGTTGGCTCCGCCCCTTCTCTGGGCTTACCAAGGAATCATAGAATCATAAATGTCAGAAAAGACCTCTCAGGTCATCTAGTCTAACCATCAAGCCATCCTCACCATGCCCCCTAAACCGTGTCCCTCAGTGCCGCATCTACACTTCTCTTGAACACCTCCAGGGACAGCCTATGCCAGTGCCTGATCACTCCTTCTGAGAAGAATTTTTTTTAAATATCCAACCTGAACATCCCTTGGCACAACGTGAGGCCATCATCTCTCATCTTTTCTCTGTTATCTGGGAGAAGAGGCCAACTCCCCCCTTGCTTCAACCAATGCCCCACTTTGAGATTGGAGTCATATAATTGCATTAAAACAAGCACCTTAGACATCACCTCTTCTTTCACAAAATTCTTTACTCTACAATGCTACAGGGTTTAACTCTCACCCTAACCAGAAAAAAAAAAAAAGTACTAATTTCAACGGGGGACATAATTTTTTATACCACAAATTTAAACAAAGAAATAAGTTTTCAGCCATAGATTCTGTATATTCATAAACAACAACAACAAAAAAAACCAGAAAATGATTTACTTGTGAGAGACCCTAAGACTGACAACGTACTGAAGCAAATCCATGTTAAGAGGACCTCAATATTCAGTTCTCTATGCATAAATTGCAATAAGCTGTTCCACATACATGGATGTAGAATTCTCTTCCTACAGATTCCTGTTCTATATTTTCAACATATGCTTCTCGAAGTCTTAAAGTATCCCCCGTGTGTCTAGGTTTCTACCCCCTCATTGCAAGGAATGGCACATGTTGCTTAAAACAGTGCTTGTGCCAGTTGTCCTGCTAGGACACATATGCTGTTAGACCAGCTGGCTGTTGGCAAACAGCAGAGGTAAATGTCAAGCTCTTGTCTGTCCCCCTACAACGAGAGCAGCACAGAATTATTTTCCGGCACCGTATAACTGTAGTCCACATATTGAGTTTCATTTAGATAATTTACAACAGTGCAGAAATTAGACAGCAGTAAGGGGTCAGTCACATACACGGAAAAAAAAAAAAAGTGATCTGCACTTAATTTCTCATGAGAAATTTAAACTTCATGTTTTTAATTAAGTTTTCCCAACTTAATCCAAGTGGTGTTGTGCACCAACTGATGAACAGCCTTCAGAGAGAATGGTTTTATTTTCCCCTCCATCTATAAAAATGTATTTATTTCCTACTAATGAGAAATGAAGGGCCACATCATCAGATGGTGGAAAGCTGTGTTGCTCCATTCAACTAAAAAGAAATCAATTTGTACCAGATTTATATCTGGCACTCATTAGTTCTGGTCTACTTATATGCCTCTAGGGTTGAAAGAAAAAGAAATCCTCCTACGTGATTTTGTCAAAACTGTCTTGTTAGGGATCAGTTTGACCTCCTTCTCCCCCACTGTTCACATTTTGGGTTGTGGGGTTTTTTTTCAGCCAAATCAGGGCTATCAGCAGCGTGAGAGGATGATGGCACAGCAGAGGACTCGTGCTCTGACATTCTAGGGGTCGTGCACAGCCGTGGGTTGGGAGAGGACAGACATTACTGCGGGATTCATTGCGGTTCGGAAATCTTGGGGGAAAAAGAAAAAAGTATGTTGAAAGTGTTTTTATTGTAGGAAAAATGAGAGATGAACATTCTTGGGCTACACAAGACAATTCAGAATAAATGCGGCTGTTGAGCAACTAGCGACACTGCATGAAAAGCGCTTTCGCAGGGGAACAAAAGCAATACTGTTTTATCTTAACTGCTGATTAGAGTCTGTAAGTGCCGTATCTACAAAATTATGCACATTTTAAACAAAAATCTGCAAGATGTCACAGGCAAGAAAAACAAGTCACAGGGTACAATGCAAAGCTTTTCTCCGGGGCATTGATGTTTAATCAGTCTGCTGCTACTGTCCCCCTCTCACAGTGAGCACAGTGTCAACCAAGTTGTGGGCTTATTGCATGATGCCAAGCAGCTGCCATAAGACAGCTGTTTAACACTTTACTGTGCTCAGCTGAGCCATGAGAAATATCCCATCTGCAGTAAACAGAAGGTTATTTAACTGATGATGCCTCCCCATGAAAGAGAGGTTGATTGTGAGATAACTCACCATACAAAACATCCCCTCCATACATGAAGAAACATAAACCAAAGACCAGACATAAAAAGAAATGAGAAGAGTACGCCATAGGGAGGATAATCAATGATCATGAAGTACTGTCAAAAGAAAGTCACTCTGTGGAAAGGATTTAGTATAGCCAGAAATCAGTAACAGTTATACACAGATAAGGAGACCCAAAGAAACTCTGGATAGAGCTTCAGTAAGTATTAAACGGGTTAACGGTTGGACCAGATGATCTTAGTGGTCTTTTCCAACCTTGATGACTCTATGATTCTAAATGATGATGAAACATCTGTACTTTCCATTCGTCACTCATTATGCAAAAGAACATTTTGATTCAGCAAATTATGGAGAACCAACCCTCCAGCTTTCATAGAGAAACACAAAAAAAGGAAGAGGTTATATGACCTTGATAATATCCAATTTTCCATCAGTGTACATAAAAAAAACGCATGTAATTTTTCATTTAAGATCTACAAGGCCATTTCTGAACAGCTGGCCATTACAATATAACCACTGCTCGCCTCTGAAATGAATAGTTCTCAAATATACTGAGATTTTTTTTTTTTAAAGCTGAGGATTCATATCAGTACGTACAGAAGACTTCAGATCTACAATGCCAAACTTAAACCTGTCCTTATAGTATGAGTATTAGCTTCTACCACAAACTACAACCTTCTCTTTGCTAAATGTATCACTGACCCTCAATGAAATATCTCCTACTTTATTCATTTCCACTTTCTCTGTTCATGTTGATTTTTTTTTTTAATTATTTCTACATCCTTTGAAAAATCATCTCTAATAGTTTTCCACCAAAAGGATTACATTATGGCACCTGGCCACAGAACCTCCACTAGAACAGGTAACTACACAGTACCACCTAATTCTCTAAGTGTTTGGTCTCATTCACAAAATAACAATGATCCTGAATTTTGGGATATTCCACAGACAAATCTTGATCCTTAGCTGAAAGATAATCCTAGCCCGAGTTCTGCTTGGTCCAAACTGTAGTGTTCAGATCCAAAACCTTCCAGGTCATTTTTCTTCATATGTATAACCTTTGTCCATTAAAGAAGTAAGGCAACACTAAGAAGTTTGATTCTCCTTCATTTTAGGATGGTTCACGACGCTTCAACCTGCATTTGCTATGGGGCAGTAAATCACAGTCCTGAAGATCTATTAAGGATGGCTAAGAGAATAAGTAACTAACGCTGTATTTCCCCGGGAAAAGGTCACAATTTCTAATTCAAGATTTACACAAGTCAAGATTCTACAAGGTTCAACAAGGGTTGCTCCGAAAGTAATGCCTCCCGCTTTATTCCGTTGGTCCATGACATCAGAGGCAAAAGTTGGTGGGATGGCAGTAGAGGCTGAACCTTCCCACCAATATCCCATTATATTTTGTTGCCACGTGACAGATGACAGCAGAGGGGCAGTCTGACAAAATGGTGTCTGACATGTAAGCGTGTCTGAAATAAAGGCATGTCACTGAATTCTTCCATGTAGAAAAAATTGCACACATTGATCATCATCAACTCCTGAACATTTATGGACAGCCAATAGTGGATGCAAGCACAGTGAGGCAGTGAGCGGTGTGTTTCAGCAGTGGCAACAGTGGGTCACCTCCACTAGTGCAGATTTTTACGAGTACAGCGTGCAGGCTATTGTTCACTGCTGGAAAAAATTGCTTGGGATTGTTGTTACTTTTTTTAAAAAAAAAAGGTTTTTTTGGTTGGGATTTTGTTTTATTGGCAATTGTTTTTCTTTTGTTTTTTTTTTTTTGGTTAAAAAATAAATAGGAGGCATTACTTTCAGAGCAACCTCTGCATATGGCATAATCCAGAAAGAAGCGTAAAACTAATGCAGTAATTAGAGTACATCAGCAGAACATCTATTAAATGTGTCTGTGTAACATGCTTCCCTAAGGAGCGTCTTCAAGACTGAAAGCCTGATTAGTCTCTGCTCAATCTGACGTGAAGCTGGGGTGCTTGAAATTGCTTTTTTGATCTGAATAGAGGCTGTGATACAACACAGTAGCAAAGGCATTTGGGAAGTGTCAGAAGAATTGTCACCCCACAGGAATTCCCAATTATTTTTTCCACTTCTGCAGCATAAGGGGTTCAAGACAGAAGTTACTTTCAGAAGTTGAATCAGGTTGTAACATTTCCAAAAGGCAGGACAAATGTGAAATGTCATTCACTCAAACCACCATCAACAAAATGTCTCTTATTACATACCTGACTAATTACATTACCAAATACTTTTTAAGTAGTGGCTTTAAAATTATCACACTCAGCTCAGAATTGATTCCTTACTTTTAGGCAATTCTTCCTATCAGCTTGAACCAACAGTGCTTAATCAGATGATAAGTTTCCACATGGAATTGCTGATTATGACTGTTTACATGGGTGGATAGTGATAGAACAAGGGGGAATGGTTTTAAGCTAAGACAGGGGAGGTTTAGGTTAGCTATTAGGAGGAAGTTTTTCATTGAGAGGGTGGTGACGCACTGGAACAGGTTGCCCAAGGAGGTTGTGGATGCCCCATCCCTGGAGGCATTCAAGGCCAGGCTGGACGTGGCTCTGGGCAGCCTGGTCTAGTGGTTGGCGACCCTGCACTCAGCAGGGGGGTTGAAACTGGATGATCTTTGGAGGTCCTTTTCAATCCAGGCCATTCTATGATTCTATGATTATAGTCCAAAACCTGCAAAGTGCCTTGTACAGAAGAGAGAAAATCAGAGAGGAAGGGAAATGAAGGAATGGGATCACTTTATTCTATAATAAGGTAGGAATAATTAGGGCAGTTATTTTATATGATATCCTAAGGATATACTGAATCTTTATGTCCTTTGTGCGGTATTAAGGTAGGACACCACAGATCTTAGTTCAAAGCAACCCAGTAGTTTTGTAACTCCCCTCCAGCATCTCTGCTGCTGAACTGGACATTCCAATAGAACAAGGAAATTCTGCACAACATATTTTCATTGGTGAGTACAGAAGACATGTCTAACACTGTGCCATTATCTTCTACCTCTTAAATAGGTTGTTTGGCTATGTTGGCATGAAAAAGCCAACCATTGGTCTTGAAATCTAGAGAAATGCAGTATCCTGTAGCCACGTGCAGCCCATGAATAAGTGCAGAGCACAGATGGCTTTGGATTGGCATGACCTGAAGGACCTTGACTCAATGGGAATATAAACATAGGTTGCTCTGAAAGTAATGCTCCTTATATATTTCCACAGAAACTACAACAGATACAAAGAGCAGAATAACACTATTACATAGAGTCAAATTCTCAGCTACAAAACACTATTTTTTAAGATAGTCACTACCATTAGCTGTGCATTTTCACCAGCAATGAACAAGCATTCCATGCTCATAAAAATCTGCATGGCTGTCCAGAATGTGGTTTGTCTTTCACGTCATTGCTACGACTGCTGAAATGCACCAGCCACTGCCTCACTGTCCTCACATCCTTTGTTTGGTCTCCATAAACATTCAGCAAAGGTTGATGAATGTCAGTGGGTGCCATTTTTCTTCACATGGAGGAATTCAGTTCTACACCTTCGCTTCATGCATCCTCCTGTATTAGACGCAATTCTGTCAGACTGCCACTCTGCTGCCATCTGTTGCATGGGAACAAAATGTAACAGGATATTGGTGGGAAGTTTCAGCCTCTACTGCTGTACCACCAACATCTGCCTCATACATTATGGGTGAACAGAATAAAATAGGAGGCATTATTTTCAGAGCAGCCCCTGTATATACACACACACACCAATTTTATACCTGACTCACTAAATACCTATATAGACAGCCCACTGCTCTGTAGTTGGATGTTTTGTTTTCTCTTCCACACACAACTTCCAACAGCAGCCATATACAGTCAACTCAATGCTCCTCAAGTACGCATGTTCAAGTGGATTTGGGTTGGAAAGGCATTTAAAGCACAATAAATGAGGAGTTCTCCTATCCAACTCTTCTGAAGCATTGTTCAGACCTTTAAGCTGATACCAGAGTGAAATTTTCTGGTGCCGTCTTGCCAAAGGTTTAAGATAATGGATACAGAAAAATTCTTTAAGGAATACATCATCATTTCTTGCCAAGAATCTTGGCAATAGTTGTGGTCATTAATAGTTTTGCTCTCTTACATCAAGCAACACTTAAGTGCTTGCATTTGGGAATATGAACACAATTACTTTATTTATGCAAATATTTCTGTTCAGCATATCTATTATGAGATACCTCATCCAAGTCTAAACCTGGAAAGAGCAGGAAAGTGGGAGATTTCCACCCATTACTGGTGTTTTTGCTAGAACATAACCAAGGAGGCTGTACTAAGGGCCAGACATCTTTGTGGCAGGTGTTGCACAAACTCTAAATGGAGACGTTGTAGTCCAGAAAACCTTGCAGATTAAAACTTCTATGTGGGTGCCCACTCCCTGGAAGCATTCAAGGCCAGGCTGGATGGGGCTTTGAGCAACCTGGTCTAGAGGGAGATGTCCCTGCCTGTAGCAGGGGGTTTGGAACTAGATGATCTTAAATGTCCTTTCCAACACAAACCATCCAATGACTCTTTGAAAACATAAACAAATAAAAGAAGATATGAAGACTGAATTTACACTGACGTAAACAGTGAAAAATTATTGTAATGTCGTCTGTTCCATTTATGCTTCTAAGTATGGGAAAAATTTCTTATCGATTCTTTTTGATGAAAGTGAAAAGAATCATATCAACCAAACTATGACAATGCTATTTGAAAAAAAAAAAAAAGATGGAAAAACTAGAAAATATCGTCTTTAAATTAAAATGTTTCTAAAAATCAATTACTTTACAATACACTTTACAATACAGCTTAAGAAAATTTGAATTACTTTGTTTAGGGATAAACATTTTCTTCAACTGAAAATAATTTCATCTTTCTTTTCATTTTTACTAGACTGACAAGAGATGGAAGTAAAATGAATTATAAAAGAAATTGATTTTTTTTTCATTTCAGTCAGCAGACAAAAAATTAAATCATGCATTCATCCATTTCTAGTATGCTTACTGTTGATAATGCAAAGGTAGAATTTGGAGGACAATAGCAAAAAGAAGAGCTGGTCTATTATGACATGAGTAGGTTACAAGATGAGCTGGAAACTGGAAGTTGAAGAAAGATAAGGTTGTGGATGTTTGGATTTTAGTATGGAGCTTTTACTGTGTTCAAACAGTAAGCAGCACAAGGGAGAGCAGTGAGTGATACACAGGATAAGTTGACAGCTGGACAGCAAAATCTGAGAATATTGCCAAGCTCAGTGTCATAACAGACTAACAGGTTGAAGAAGGTGGAACTGGGGAATGAAAGCCTTTAAATTGCCTTTTCAGACAGGAAGATATTATTTGATATAGACAGCAAGTGGAGCTTGAAACAGAGTTACTCTAACACGTGGCCAGCTCCCTCCTGTAGGAAATACTAAATGCTGTGGATTGAAACACTATTTTTTTTCCCCTCACTTATTCCTGTTTTGCTGTTAACAAAAAAAGAATAGAAAAAGTACTGCAGTGCTAGGCTTGGTTGGTTTATAAGGCGCATGGTTCCAACCAGCTTTTCAAAGTTGTTCTTTTTTTTGCCAGCAGGGAGAAGAAAACAAGATGATACTTCCAGGTCTGTTTGTACGGTACTTGAATTGTACTGTGTAATCTGCTATTTCCTATTGTTATTTCCCGCTGCCATGAAGATCACACCTATCAGGCACAAATCCTACAGTAGACACAAGTTCTACTTCACTTATTTAAGGTGTCCACTGTTAAACGTTATTTTTCTATTGTGTTACAGTGTTTAAAATACATGTTCACCCTGATAACGTATTTCTTTTTATTACAGTAAACATAAACATCGGTCTTTACTGCAGTAGCAGCTTACAGTATATTCTGCATCCATGCTGTCACACAGGGTTTTGCACAGCTACGGGAGAAAAATGAAGTTCAGGTAATAGAGCATCTATGAAATAATACACATACACATTTTTATATATAGCTCTACATAGAGAAATACAGAATTATATACACATTAAGAAGGAAGATTTTTCTTTTTTTTAATTCCAAGCATGCCATTGACTGTAATGCTTAGAAAAAGCATCCTTTCTTTGCTTGTAATTCCACATTCCTTATTATTATTATTTTGGCAGATTTCTCAGAAATTTTCTACCTATTTTACTTCTCCAAATATTCACCCTTAACTTCTTTGATTTCGGAAGTATATCAGAGTACTACAGCCTTCTTGCTACGTTCACTGTCCATTTCCATGCAGAAAAATACACTCTAACATAATAAGCATAGAAGAAAAAAGAAATACTACTTCTCCAATGAACATATATAAAGTGAGCTGAGAGAGAGAGAGACTCACTCAATAAATGAGTCTATACATATTTTTACTTTAGTATTTGCAGGAAGATGGATCCCAGCCCATTAAAACTAAAATTTGCAGGAAGATAGGCACTCTGATGTATCATCTGTCAAGGTAAGGGTACTAAGAACCACTAGCTGACTGATATGATGGATTTTCATTTTCTTACTCACTTCTAGAAGGAAGTGTGGAGCTGAACAGCTGGTAACATTTGCTAGAAGATTATGGTGTTGAGATTCTGATTTAAATTTGACTTCTTGGCCATAAACACATGAACAACACATGAGATGTTCCTATTCCTCAGCACATTTTCTCTTGAGAATTCCTTCAACTTCTTTTTATATAAAAAACCGTATAGGATTAAAAAGCAAAGTGGTTTTCAACTGCAAAAAAAAAAAAGAGAAATCATCTATTTCCTGTAAAAGGAAGTCATGCAAGAGGCACAATGCTCTCTTCAGGGCAGCTGCTACCACCTTCTGTAAGACTGTTGAAACACACGTAAATGAGCAGAAAGGTTAAAAAGGAAAAAATAATGCTTTGGCAACGTTGTAAGTCTGAATTGTCCCCTTTAGGCTTAGAGCTCCAAAAGCCTTGCCTTGTACATGTGACAGATTAACCAAGTCAAAATATCTCTGACTACTCTACCGTGTGATGCAGCTTGGAAATATTTTAGCAGTGATGTGAAACTAGCCCATATGCTGCCACAAATACTGCTAGCACCTCTCATATGTGCAAGTAAAGAGAGTAGACCGCGGTATTCGCAGTCTCTGACCAATCAGTAAACTTTACTAGATGCTTTGGTAAATTTCAGAGGCAGATATTTGGTCACTAGAGCTAGACCAAGACCACTACATTTGTTTAAAAGAAAACATCATGTCTTTATTGATTTATTCCAAGCTTTGTCATCAGAAGGTAGCTATGAGGCAGCCATCCAGAGGTGAAAAGTTGAACCAGAATGCAGCAAGTGATCAAAATAGGCACAAGGGAGATACCTTAGTATCTTCACTTGAGGAATCTCCGCAAATATAGCGTGAACATATAACATTGAAAGTTCCCGCCCCCAAAATTCTGCATTATAACTCTTCTCCAGTATGTCTTTAAGTTGTGTACCTGGGGAGGTTCAGGTTGGGTCCTAGGAGATATTCCCTATCAGAAAGAGTGGTCAGGCACTGGCTGCCCAGGGAGGTGGTGGAGTCACCATCCCTTGAGGTGTTCATGAACCATGGAGACGTGGCACTGAGGGATGTGGTCAGTGGGCATGGGACTTGATGATCATAGTGGTCTTCTCCAACCTTAGTGATTCGATGATTCTGTAGAAATGCTGTAAGTGATCAGACAGCATTCCTACACTGTCAATGAGAGCTTTGAGTTGTAACAACTGCAGTGAAGGGCTGATTTCAGAAAGTACTCGGAACCTGTTGATGGGATGGTGCAATTTAAGATACCTGGCTGAATAAAAGCAGGTAAAGGTCAGAGAAGGACAGAAAATACATCAGAGATATCAGATACAGGACCTGCAAATCTGGGTCTAGAAGAGTATTTTGATTCATGGAAGTCTGGAGAGCGCTCTTTATGGTTAAAAAATAAGAAGGATTTTCGTTTATCTGATAGAAGATTATAATTAAGTCACATTCTAATCTCTAAATAGGAACTTGGAGAGAAGACTTTTGCAAACAAATCTCTTCAATCTAGCTGAGAGAAGCATAGCATAAGTTAATGGACAAAGTCATTTCAATCATTTTGGAAATAAAACACATTTTTAAACCATGGGGGTTCTGTGTAATTAATTACTAAAGCACAGTATTGATTCCCCATCGTTTTAAGTCTCTTTGTTGGGGCACCTATCTAGAAGAGCCCTAATATGGCCAGAAGCGTTCAGGGAAAGCAAATATTGTGAACAATACCAAAGATCAGACTAGATGAACGTAATGGTTTCTTCTGAGATTGTAATCTGTAAATCTTCAATATTAGGCCACGGTTTATGCACTTCTGCTGCTGGTGTAATAAGTTGCATTGTCCTTCGGGAGGGAAAACTCAGATAGTTCTATTGTTTTCTTTCCCTTCTTGTTTTGTGGCACCTTCTCATCTAGCTGGCTTGTTTGTGCCTGCTGAAGAGGAGCGTAGGAATCATTCAGCATTTCACAAACACACGGCATACATTCCTGGGGCTTCATCTTATGCACTACAGCTCACTGACTCTCAGTTAATGTTTTCTGTCCTTCTTTCTCACATGCACCTAATTTATTTTCTCTCCCTGATATTTTTTGAGAGAGTCACCAGAAAAACTTCCTAAATACTCAGATAGACCTTATTGTCATACTTAGCAGCACGTTGGTGTTCATTGCTGCCAGCTGAAGATGTGGGTGCTATTTTAAAAGTTAACCTCAAGTGGGGGCAACCCGCATGGGCATATTTGAGGTTGTTACTATGAAGAAAGATATTGACAATCAGATCAATTTATTGAGCAGCAGGCAAGAAATCAACAGGCCTTGCTTACTGTTTATCACTTGATTAGGAGAAGGGGGAAAACTTGATTATCTGCTGTAGCTGCAGCTATATGTCCTTGTACTATGATTTCTGAAGTCTTACAGGCAGAGCAGCACCAAGCTGGTAACAACAGCTTTCCTTGCAAAATGCTCCCCAGTTGCTAGCTATGTTCCCTCTGTAGAACTGCGGGCAAATATTTCCTGGTGATTAAAAGAGAAAGATGTGGAAATTTAATCTGTTGTTGATAATTGTCTGTTAAGAAAAATTAAGATAGGCTATTTACATAGAACAAAACGTGTGGATATTCAGCCATGGGAGGGGTGTTTCTGCTAGTAAACAGAATTGGGGATAAGTGATTTTTTTTAAATGGATAATGCAGGAAATGGCAATTATTTTAAACAAACAGCTCTGCCGGTTGGGACCTACTCTCTCTAACACAGTGAAGACTTTGTTGTTCAAAGTACACACGTTAGGATCCTCACTACTTGAAGAAATCGCCTTGGACATAATGGCCCACTTTGTAAGAGCAGGAAACATTAAACAAATTTACCAATCCAGTTCAAATAACCACATTAGAAATTATTGAAAGCCTGTTCACCAAATGACACTTCCTGCAGTTAAATATAGTGGTCTTTGGTCTCTGCGTACCTAGACTCCCTGCACCTGTGAATTCAACTCAGTACGACTCTCTGGAAGACTATGAAATTAGCAGATGTTTCAGAGGGAAAAACTACATTAAAACAGAAGCATCAACAGAAATCTTGTCCTATAAAGATAAAGAAGACTTAATGGTATGACTCATTCTCCTCAGCTTTAGCCATCCAATAGGTAGGTGTTGAATCCCAGTTAGTCACCCCTTTCTTGTCACATGTGGAGGAAGATGCATCCTGCTTGCTTCAAAGAGCTACTTTGGCAATCACTCTTCAGAAAGATTCCCTTCTCTCTGTCATTGCTGCTGGAGGACACCCAGAGGGTTCGCCATGGGGAAGCTACATCTTCCAGCCTAAATTTAGACAAGAAGTCTCATCCTAAGGCCCACTCTGTGCTGAAACCAAGGGCGTGTGGTTCAGTCTATTCTTTGGAAAGAAAAGGATACGTTGGTTTGTGTGCACAAACAAGTTTCAATTATAGTAACTAAATAGAAGGGAAAGGAAGGAGAGCCAGAAGCAAAGTAAAACTCAGTGAAGTGCAAGTCCTCAAGAATCACAGTTGCCTCTTCAGCCTACAGCAAGAATAAGAACCTGATCTCAGCAAATTGAGATGAGATGTAAAAATTGTCCAAGGAGGCGATTCAACAAATATACCATCATAGCATTGTTGGGGATTTGTTAAATTAAATTCTCAGCAAAGTACAATAAAGTAGTGAGAAAAATTGGATTGGCATTTCACTTTTTAACAGCTCTGTGGTTCATAATGATTTACTGCAGAGTTTTTATTGATTTACAATTATTAAGCATTTATGTAATTTGTGCATAAAATTGTACTGAAAATATTTATTACATATGAGAAACTTGGTAGCACTCATGCATTAATCAGAAAGTTGATCATCTACAATGCATACACTAAGAAACCATTAGTGAATATTTAACCCGTGACAATACAACGAGCTGATAGATTACTTCCTTCGGAAACAGAAAGACTTCATGGGAACTTGGAACTATTTTAACCCTGTGATGTATCACAAGCCCAGAGTAAGAAGCAGTTTTCACCCTGTGATTTTCTTTTTCAGTGTCTGAGTTCCTTCAGCCAAGAGTTCTAGAACTAGTTTTGCTTCTTGTTGACATTAGGAAGCTGGAGTTTTGCAAAATTCGGCAAAACCGCAAGGATGAGTCAGATACTCTATTGTGTAACGGAATTAGGCAGCCTTCTCTGATTTACGTGCATGGTAAAACCGAGGTATGAGAACAACTGCATGAGAAAAGCCCGAAGGGTCTAAGACTTCTCAGCTTTTAGAGGTGTCAGAGAAGAGATGTATTAAGGGTTAGTTTGGCAGTCATGTAAGTGTCCTAATTGATCAGCAATTAAATGAGCATTTGTTCAGCAAACTATGCAGAGGACTGGGCATGGCTCTCTCACCAGCTGAACTAGCTTCTTGCTAGGCAGAGCTCTAGGATAAGGAACATGTTTTGTGCTCACCCTCATCCTTGAAAGGGTGAAGAGATGCTAGAACCCTTAAGGGCCTCCCAGTTGATTCCATTTCTGCCTCAACTTCTTTTTTATTCTCATTCCACTGACTGTTTCCTTTCAGGAATGACATCTGTAGGAAGTTTATCAGCTTTTCTTGGAAGGACACACGAATGAAACCAAGCCCAAACCTAGCAAACTTTTCCAAATGAAATGAGCTATAAAGAGTTGCAGACAACTTTTGGCTTCATTCACAGAAATGGGAGTTTTGCTGTCAGTCTGGTCACAAGCAAAATCTTTCAGCTCTGTCTGACGTATATGCTACAAGAATTTTAAAAAGCACTTGCTTTAAAGTCAAAAGTAGGAAAATAAAGAAATGGGCTATTAAAACCATACTGAGTACTGGTGGGGTTTATAACAGGAAGCAACAGCAGTAACAAAGTGATGTTACCAGGAGAGAATGGGATGAGAAACATTCGTCGTTATAGACATGCAGACTCACTACACAGAACTCAGACTTATCATTTCCTCTGATAATTAAAACATCGCAGCAGATACTGAGGACAACTATGATGCATTTATGAGAAAGAAGTTAACATAGATTACAAAAGCTTCAATCAAGCTATTATAGTTAAAGGTCTTTCAAGACTTCCGCAACGCTCCCAGCCCCCTCCTTCCTCCACCCACACCCTCCCACACCACACTCTCACTTCTTATTGGATGGTCCGCAAAAAAATCATTACATACTAAACATTTCTTCTGCAAACTTTCGATCTGTGGACTTTTTTTTTTTTATTTTACCTCATGTACTATTTACAAATGAGAATTGACTGCCGATGTAAACAGGTATTGCAGGGAGTTATTCCATTACGTGGAGTGATTGCTTTTGTTATTCCCCACCACCACCCCAGTGAAAGCTGCCAAGCTATTCTGCTTACTCACAGAAATGACTCTTCACTACACTTTTTGTTTCCCAACCACAATATTGGTACACAGTACATCCATTTCTTAGGAGGTGTTCATGGCATGCACTCTAACAGTCCATCTGTTACTAACACCCTGTGATGCATAACTTGTTGACTGGGTGGCTTAGGGGTAAGAATGGTTAATTATTTGGCTTGAACCATGCTTATCATTTGCTTAGCAAAGCAAGCAGGAAAGGGAGGAAAGAGAAGGTGCTGTTGAAATATGTATTTGAATATCTTCAGTTGATGACATATCAGTACGCATAATAACATTATCAAGCATTGCTGTAGACTGATTAGACTCTTAGCAGAGGTCTGGTTTTAAAGTGTTTAAAATAAAGGAACTGTAGCAGAATGTTTTTATCAAGACCCTGCTTATAGATGTCATAGATAGCAGCCTATCTCAGAATACACCATATCCACTAGTAATGGTTCCTAAACATTCTCCACATTTGTATCTATAGTTCCTTTACTGTCTCACTTTGACATTCACAGATTTACTCCTGCAGTTGTTCAATGTGAAAGCATCAAGGGGAGCCATTGAAGAATAAAGGCTTCCTACACTTCTTTCCAATTAATAAATAAAAGTTACAAATGAGAAACTACAAAATATTCTCTCAGCTCCTAGGAGGACTATATTTCTGACTCTTCTTACACTGGCAGTGGGTGGTGGTGAGAAAAGACCTTATAAGTACATCCAATGACTTTCTCCACTGTGGCATTTAGAATAGGAAACAAAATAAAATCCAATACATGCTTCAATACAGTAAATTCTGGATACAAATATTGCTTGCTGTAATGCAATAATGTTATGGAAAGTACAGCAGTAATAGCAGAGTGGCACAATCCTGGACTGCAGCAAACAAGAACAAGCCCAAAGGCAGCAACGGTGGATGCAGAAACAAAAGAAGAAAAACTGCTTACCTTCAGAAGAATTCCAGCAGGCAGGGATCTCCAGCAAGATACTCTTACCTCCACTGCCAGCCCTTAAATGAAGTTCTGGACACTCAGGTGTATTGTATGCACCTGAGCTCCCCTGGGTTGGCCCTTCTTTCCCACCAGGTGCTCAATCACTGGTTCAGGCTGTGACTTAGCATTTCCACTACACTTGCCCTGCATGTTTTAATGTGTTCCAGGTGGAAGTTGTATAGACTCAATGATTCACCAGTAGCTGGAGATAACACAAAGCCAGCAACAGCGCAAGAATTATCTCAGTCCTTCCTTTACGTTGCTGGCAGAAGATGCAGCTAGCGATTCCCAAAGCCTCCATCCAGCCTTTCTCTGCTGAATTAATATAACATATCAAAGGAATGATTTTTGTCTTTGATTACTGCGGTAAAAAGAAATAAAAAGCACTGAAAATCAACAACAGAAAAAATTGCACCAGTTACATGACATAGCCAGCTCCCTGCAAAAGGTATAATCACTGGGGAGCTAGAGCTGTTACTCCAGCCACAAGCAAGCTCTCTTTACAGCACTTCATTATTACAGTGCTATTTCGAGACCCTTGCAGTATGAAAGTAAGAAAGGGCATGACAGCAATCAACTTCATTGGCCAATAGGCTAAGAGACATCAACTTTAACGTGCCTGGACTCTGCAGAAGTTCTCCTTGTCAACTGAACTGCAGAAGCTGGAGAAGAACAACAACATTTTTCCATTCTCTTGACGTTTTCTACCTCCTTCCATCTGGCAATAGTATATAACAATTAAAACAGGAAGTGGAGATGAGGCTCTGAAAGTTTAAGATGTGGTTATTGTCTTCTTAAGAAAACATAAGGAAGAATATCTACAACCCTGAGTGTATTTAGGTGCTTAAAATCTTACTAAAGCAATTCGGAATTAGGCATTTAACTGCTTTTCAAAAACATACAGATTCTTTTAATGTGCAGGTGCTGCCATTTCTGCTCCTTTTAAATTTCTAAGACAACAAGGAACATCTGCGTGAGTGGCTTTATTCTCAGCACCGCCAATTACGTGTTGTTCTAATTAGAGTCAATGAGAGGTGTGGGCTTTTATTTCCCCTAGAAAAAGCATTATCAAGTGAAATAAGGTATTTGATTGCAGCCTTCTCACTTGATTCAGCACGCCATAGGTACAGGGTATCAAGGATATGAACGCACCTTTGGAAGAGCTGAGAATCAGGAATGAAGGGGGGAGTTGATCTTTTGTGCTAAGAGCAGTGTTACAGCTGCTCAGTTGTTCTGGGTGTACAACAGGGCTAAAGGGAATGTGGAATGAGCACATGCCAGCCTTTTCCTAAAACATGCAGTTCAGAAACAATCCCTACGTTTGCACTGTAAGTAGCAGCTACTCTTATTAGTGATATTGTCAATAAAAAAAGGACGTTCAAGGCCATGTTTCATCACATACTGCTGCGTGCCGGAGCACTGGTACAGGGACCAGAGAGGGGTGGGGGTCTCTTCCAAAAGCTGCCAGCATGTGGGCTGGGGCACCAGCTCTGGGTGTCCCTGCTGGGCCAGGGGGACCCTGAGGTACCCCCAGCCTCAGCCAGGCTGTGGCTGTGATTTCAGCATCTCCTGTCCAACCCTCAGAAATTCCCTTTCTCACGCTGCTACTGAACTTGCTTGGCTCCACAACATGTTGTGTGGCTATTTCTGATCTTTTTTATATTGAATAACAATTTATTTTTTTTTTTAAAAACCATGCATATATCACAAATTAAAAGACAAAGAGGGGATTTAAGTCAACTGGGAAATTCAGAGGTTGGAAATTCCTAGTAATGGGTAACTACAGGGTCTGACTGAATAGAAAAACTATTCGTCTCTGCTTTCTCATCCCTATTAACCATCAGATAGCCTGCAGCTACATATTTAACTGAAGAAAACTATGAGTAGAAAACAAAGAGGTTGTTTATGTCAAAGATCAGCCCATGTTGCAGCCCCAGCAACTCCCAGCAAATAATACAGTCAACAGTGCATACATTTATGTTTTACTTCTCAAACTGAATTCAAGTACTATGGAAGCAACACAAAAATACACCACTTCTAACAAGACAGTAGAATAATTTTTCATCAAGATTCATTTACCCACAGCTATGGGATCCCATGTATTCAACATAAAAATAGGTTCCTCCATAAGGTCATTTATTCCCTTAGTGGATCGAGTTCTTTAGGAAGCAGTCCCTATTCACCTGAGTGGTTACAACAGCTTGTAAGTTTTGAGCTTTTTGATTAACTTTATGACATATGGCATGGCTTTTTAGAATCAGCAGTGAAGTTCCTGATAGGAACAGATCTGACTTGTATTACACTCCACACAATGCCTCTACTTTAAGTAATCGCTAGTACATGAAGTTAAGATTTGGCTTTAGAAATACAGAATCATTAAGGTTGGAAAATACCTTCGAGATCATCCAGTCCAACCATCCATCCATCACCAATATTGTCCACTAAACCACGTCCCTAAGTGCAACATCTACCCCTTCCTTAAACATCTCCAGGGATGGTAACACCACCACCTCTCTAGGCATCCAGTTTCAATACATTACCGCCCTTTTGGAGAAGAGATTCTTCCTAATATCCAACCTGGACCCCCTCTAGCACAACTTGAGGCCATTCCTGCTTGTCCTGCCACTAGTAGAAGAACTCACATGATAAAACATCATTTGGAATAGGAAGTAATTCCAATTATAGATTCTTTATGGCTTTGAGATGCTTTCTAATTATCTGGGGAAAAAATAAGAAGAAAATTGCTGGTTCTCATGGAAAATACAGAACAAAGTTATTTAATGAGCCACTATGAAGCACCAGTAAGTTCAGCTAGCATTAGGCAGATAAGCACAGAGAACTTTTTCAAGATAATTTTAAAAAGGGGACATACTTCAGAAGTTGTAACAACATTACCTCACGGTCCAGCTGTTTGTATTGTACTTGCAGCTTCTTTGAAATGATACCAAAATAAAGTAAATTTGAATATTATCTGCAGAGGAGTTCTCTGTGGAATAATCACCCGAATGCTTTTCATTATAACACAATTATATCATCAGCTTCTAATGATCAGAACGCCGAGCAGCTGATTATTTTCATAATGCAATTACTTCATAACAAACATTTTTGAACAGTCAGCTGCATGCAAAGAGTTCTCTGGAAATGCCTCATTTGTCTGATTACTCATGTGACAGGAACGCCTCTCTCCTGCCCCTTTCCACAGGCTCACCTGCTTTCACTTTGCTTCAGTGCCAACTTGGTCACAACAATAGCAAACACTTGGGAGGAAGATGGGTTGTTTATCTGAATATACAGACCGTTTCTAATGGGCAGATTTTCAAAGTGAGGCGAATGCAATTATTCACAGGTATTCGCCCTTGCCCTTTTTAATGCCTGCAAACCCCAAGGTATGCATATGGATTAGGTGTTTGAGTATGTGTTTTATTAGCCTATAAGTGCAGGTAGCTGATGTGATGCTCTGTTGTATGCACACCCAAACACTTGACATGTCTTGTGGGTATTTTTACGTACAGAGATTTCCAAATAGCTGGTTTATACCCTCTGGTGTGCACTCTCAATATGAATCTCTAAGGCTTTTGCTAGTAACTGCTGTATTTCATGTTTATTTTCAAATAACGGCGATCCTAGTGGAACTAGCCACAGAAGGAAATATAAAAGGCTGCAGTTGTTGATTGTTCAGCAAGATCATTTATACCTAGCTGCTGGAATAAAAATAATTAGTGCTTCTAGAGACTTTCAGAGGAGGAACTAAATCCCTGTTTGCAAAGATGAGTTATTCTTACACTGAATCCATCCATTTTGCCAGAATCACTGTCTTGAACAGAGAAGGCACATTGAGGGTATTAACCTGCTTTGCTATTGAGACAATTTTTTTTAAAGGTGCTGTGGCTGAAGTTCACAAGTCTTGAATGAGAGGCCCAAGAATAGGACTGCGTGTCTAGATCCTAATCCCTCTCCCAGATAGGCAGACACAGAATTATGGATCTCACTTAGGAAAAATGATTTGTTTTAAAGCAGTTTCCCCCTTCTCTCTGAACATCTTGAGAAACTGATTCTCAATATCTAGTAGTGATATCCCCTGCATCCCACACAATCTCCTTCAATATGTGACACATGGGTCTGCCCAGTGGGGGACATCACACCAGGAGCATAAAAACAAACGAACAGCATGTTTTGTCTGCTGCTCAAATTCCAATCCAATGCATTAAGCTAGTTGAACTGGCTCTTTACACACATCCACTTATAGATTTGAAGAACATCTGTAAAAGGGTTTGTCTGAAGCCAACATAATAGGGAAAAAAATGGCAAAACACTTGAGAAGAAATAAAGTACAAACTAAGTACGTAGAGAGATTTTGTCTGGGCTGTGGTATATGTACATCCTTTTGGGGTGGATTCTAATGGGTTATGAGAGTGCAGGAAAGCATTTTAGGGAGCTCTAACTGAAACTGGAGTTGCTCATTTCTGTGGCAATGGGATTGGAACTAAATCTTTGAGGTCCCTTGCAACTGAAGTCATTCTATGATTAGCTGAGGAAGGTGCAATACTCTGTCCTCAGTGCATCCACTGCTGGGTTGCATCAAGAGCTTTGAAGGTGGAAAATACACCGTGGTGAATCAGTGCAATCACTTGCTTAAAACTTGAGCCAGGCTGCCTCTGACTGAGCAGTAGGCAAGATGCTGCCTTTTTCCTCCGTATATTGGCAAGCAGATTTGGTAAAAATAGAGCTAAGTTCTTACGGATTCTCCTTCTTGGGGTTCTCCTTCTCAACTGCTCTTATTCATAGCAGCTCTGGGAGGCTGTTAGTTGAACGCCTTCCCATTTTCTTCAGCATTTTAAATCAAGACATTTTTCGTTAGTCATTTTTACACTGTTTTTTAAATGTGTCGTCACCAAAGCTTTGGCTGAATTTTTTTAACACAAAACCTGCATTTGTGACAAGTAGAGACCTTAGATGATTATTTTGGAAATATTTTGATTAAAATGACCTATTTTTTTAATAGTTAGCAGAGCAAACTTTTTTCACATTTAAGGGGTAAACCAAGTATTTTAGACCTTCCCAAAATAGCATGGGAAATATTTTGATGTAACATGGTAACATCACATTCTACACAACCGGCCAACATACCGTAATAAAAAGTGTCCATATCCTTCTCTTGGTGCTGTATGTGAATGCTGCTTAATGAAGCATATCACCGCTTGTGTGCAAGGGAAACAACACCCTGCACAAATCTTCCTCTTTTCACTCAACTGGACTTTTGCCATTGATTTCAAAGGCAGCACGTTATCCCATAATTAGAGAAAGCCCAGCAAAACCAGAAAAATAGGTCAGCATGTTCAAAACAACTACGATTCAGTCCTTCTGGCCAGTTATTTTCATACACTGTGATTAATTTAAATTAATTTAATTTAGCTTGTTTTAATAATTGCATAACTTTTATCCGGATGCCCATGCCAGATGGCTCAACCAGCCTGCAAACCGGAAAGATGCTGTAATCGTGGCAGTGCAATAACATTTATTTACTACAAGTCTGACTGTCTCTGATAGTCATCAGAGCTTTGCAGTAGTGTGCTTTGCAGGAAATCATTTCAATGAATTTCCCTTTTATTCCACACAATCTTTTTCCTCTCTGAAATTATTTGAGTAAATTTGGTTTTTAAATGCAGTTTTCCCTTTCCTGTGTCTTCTGACAAGTCTGTCAGGTTGCCCAGCTCCAGGTTGTGCCTCCACACCACTGCAAATCATATCAGAGAATCATAGAAGGGCTTGGGTTGGAAGGGACCTCAAAGATCATCCAATTCCAACCCCCTGCTGTGGGGAGGGCTGCCAAGCACTAAATCAGACACTAGGTCAGATTGCCCAGGGCCCTATGCAACCTGGCCTTGAAGACCTCCAGGGATGGGGCATCCACAACATTTCTGAGCAGACTATTCAGCACTATTTCAGGGTTAAATTGGTGTCAGGCTCCATTCTGCCAACTGTAATAATTGTCTGGATTATTTTTATGCTTCAGGAATTCTCTCCTAACACCTAGGTTAAGGGATTAATATATCTTCAGGTTACTAATTGTCTTATACAAAACCATGGGCATATTCTACCTCTAACTTCTTACATAAAATCTTTCATTATTAGAGATGGAAAATCAAGAATTTGCTGTTTCCTTTAGAGACAGCTCTGCTGTTACATTTCTTTTGGCTTATTTCAGCTTATTTAATTTACAGGCACACTTGGTAGGAGGAAACAGTTATTTTAGCCTTTGATGCAAAATCGGTGACTTTTAATGATCTTTTTCTCAGACCTGCAAGTATGAATCCCATTTGTTCGTGTGCATCCCAGACTGCATACCAAAACTCTCCCGTGATTTTTGAGAGACTGAGCAAGAAGTGGTGAATGCCCCATTCCTGGAGATGCCCAAGGCCAGGTTGGATGGGGCCCTGGGCAGCCTGATCTGATGAGAGGCAACTAGCCCACAGCAGGGGGGTTGGGACTCTGTGATCTTTGAGGTCCTTTCCAACCCAAGCCATTTTATGATTCTTTGATGTAAGAAAGATGAAAATGATACTGAATTAGATCATTTGGAGGGAAACATATGAATTTTGGATCGACTTTGGCGCATTTGGCGCATTCATTCCTATTTTGTTGCAACTACTACACTGCAGATCATCTGCCCTGGCAGTTTGCTAACCCTCCTGGATGCTCTCAGGCAGAAGAAGGACTGACATATGGCGAAAGCATGGATGTGCAAACTGCTGATAGCGCTGGCCTGGAAGGAAGCCTCATACCCATTCTTTTTATGCAAGGTAGACAGATACTCTGTTCCTGCTCCCAAACAGACTGCAAGCAAAACTCTTGACAGCTTCAGCTGGAGCAGGACCAGCAGCCCAGTACTCTGAGCAAAATGCTGACTCAAGCTGCATACAGAAAATATGGATTTTCCGGAAAAATCAAACACTGCTACTAGCTGGCTATACCAGTGGAGAAAGAGATAATAATAAATACATATGTATGAGTATGTTGATGAATGTACTTGCAAAACTTTTGCTTAAATAAAGTACATCCATTAATGTTCATTTATTTGAGGCATTTGATGCTTTCATTCAAATCCATGTTGTTCTTGTAGAGATCCAGTCAAGTATCTAGAAACACACTGCTTCTAGATATGCTGAATTGTTAGTCAGATAACTGATAATTTTTATGAAGCTTTTTAGGTAATGGGAACAGTTTTCATTGCAAATGGAACCAAATACTCTCCTCGGTAGAGCTGAAATCAACCGACTAGAGAATTCATTAGCATGGGCCAAAACCTACTTCCACTGAAATCAGATCAGTGGGAAATAACTATGCATGATCAGGGCCTCACAGTCTAATTACAATTAATCAGTTATCCAGTATATTTGGCTGCTCTTTTTCCTTACAAATGATTGCAAATCACACTGATTTTCTTGCATACCTATTTCTTGTTTGTAGTTGTTTGATGACTAATTTAAGTAAGCACGTTTCATCTGAAGATGTGTTCATGCACTATTTATTTAGATATAAGAGGTTTTTTGCTTTTCCTGTATGAGACCTGCTAGTCTCCTTCCAAATTTCAAAGGAGGGATGATCCAAAAAGAAATGATCATAATTTACTGGGCACACTCACCTTGTTGAGTTTATTGACCAAGCAAAAAGTATATGGATCTTTATTTTCCTTTCCCTGTCAAAACTGTCTATTAAAAGCCATGGGGAAAAGAAAGATTAGGAAAAAGGTAGAAGACAATAACCAAAAATAATGATGTGACCTTTGTTTTCTAATTGAAAAACCAATACTACTAAGTGCTGGTAAAAACAAAAAATCCCTTTTTAAGAAACAATAGTTTTGTTAAAAAAAAAATGTGTAAAGGAAGGTTAATGAATAATGAATGAAAAATAACATAGAATACTGTACATGTAAAAATATAAATGCAGAACAGCTGTTCGTTGGGCAAACACCTGATTATACAGGATTCAGTGATAAAAAGGGACACAGGCTTGGCTGAGTTGAGCAACCATTCAAATTCTAAATGAATGTTTGTGAATGCTGATTTTACAGCAGTTAAGCAGCTCTAGTCTCACTCCCTTGGGAACAGTTAAATTAGGATGTGATCCAATGCCCATTTAGTGTCAATGGAAAAATTCCCCTTGGCATGAATTGACTCGGGTCAAGAAAGAAAACAATGAAATGTAAAACTGTGGCATCAGTTGTATAGGAGGCATCTTCTATGTCAAGTCAAGCCAGTCCATAGATGGGCTCTTGTTGTATACGCATAAGCCCCAGTTTGATAAATGCAGCTCAGAATAGCTACTGAAGCCAGAGGTATGGAATCCTCACATTTTGTGGAGGATTTCTGAAAGACTTCACTTTCTTACAGGTCTAAATTCCACACTTTACCTGCATCCAGCATAGCATACCATTTAATATTTCAGCTTCATTCTTGGCACTCACAGTTTTAGTTTAAATATTTTAGGGAAAAAAATAAAACTTTCCAAACATGTTTTATCAGATATTTAGTTTAATGTGTCTTAATTATATGGTGGTTAAATTGCTTCTCTAAGCACTCTGTGTATCTCAGACTTCTGTCATACTCAAAGTTTAGTGTTACCTCTTGGTTACCTGATAGTGCACCTGCTTCTAATTATATGCCAATTCAAATGACAGTGTTTATGTGACTTCCAGTGCTGCCTTTCTGACCTAAAGCTCTGGTTTAAAACAGTTGAAATCAGTTAATCATATATCTCAAAGTACACTAGCTTAGGCACTGTAGCTGAAAAAAAGCAGAAACTGAGGCCTCATACTTATGAGTTTGGCCATTGCCAGGGATGATTGCGTGAATATTTTAATACTAAGTGATGTTGAATCACAATGGTATTTTCTTGTTGATAATTCCCAATCTCACAGGTAACTGTACCAGTAGAATTTTGGAAATCAATTTAAAAATTAGTAACAGCCTCAGGAAAAACCTAATTCTGTGATTTAGAATCATAGAATCATTAAGGTTGGAAAAAAACCTCTAAGATCATCAAGTCCAACCCCAACACATCCCCACCATGCCCACTGACCATGTCCTTCAGTGCCACATCTCCACTTTTCTTGAACACCTCCAGGGACAGTGACTCCATTGACTCCCTGGGCAGCCTGTGCCAATGCATCACCACTCTTTCAGAGAATATTTTTTTCCTAATATCCAACCTGAAATTTACAGTCATTTAAAATGTGATTTTAAGCATATAAATAATCTCACTGAGCATTACAGAATATTTGAATGTAGGGCCATTATAATCATCACATTACATCAATACATTTCTACAGTCATTACATCACAAAGACCATAGAAAACATTCAGCTACTGATACAAATAAAATTTTTCAAAAGAATTTATTGCATGGATAATTCAACAAGCAAGAATAGGTAGAATTCAACAAAAGATTTTTTTTCCAGAAAAGCGTAGATGTGGCAAGGTGACAAGAGTTACATGGGTTGGTGGGCATGGTGGGGGTTGGTTGATGGTTGGACTTGATGATCTTAGCGGTCTTTTCCAACTTTAAGAATTCTATGATTCTATGTTTCTCTTAAATACATTTCTTTTTCTTATTATGCGTCTCATTTTAGTAGCTGAGTATTTTCCGCATGTTGGTGGCATGTATAAACTAGAGCATGTCACAATGCGTGTTTGCACAGGGCATGTAGTCACTCTGCATAAATTATTATGCTGTTACTTTCAGAGCAGAGGTGCATCAATCCTAAAAATACCTCCTCGTCCTCTCCTACTGCCAGGTGTCTTCATCTGCATGCTGCCAGATCTGCGGGCATGCTGCCAGGACGCTATGTCACGCCAGAAAGCTCTGCATTCCCACCAGCCGCCTCGATCTTGACAAGTGGAGATTAACGGATGCTTCAAGTCCCCTTTTGATTTACATAAACCATTTTGAAGTGACGATTAAAGATGGCAGTGCAGCAGAAACTGTATAAGATTGTGTTACTAAACAGCTCTGCAGTATCCTACAGTAATAATAAAAACACACTCTTGGCAATAGCATATGCAGAGTGGCAAGAGGCAGCCGTTCCTGGTGCAGAACAACTTTACTAACAGACCAAAACTACCTGCTGCTCTTGTTTTGGCATCATTTATTTATACTTTTTTATTAGCTGACACAGAAAGAAAATTGCCTGTCTCAGCTGTCCTAGACATGTGATGGTACTTCCCCTGCTACATTCATATCACATACAAAGACATGCACAGACTTATGTTGTGAGAATGTCTGGCTTGAATGGAGAAAGAAACGCTTGCTTCATTATACAGTGGCTTCCAGCTTTTAATGCTGGTTGGTAAAAAACACTTGCAAGCCTCTGGGAGTGAGCTTTGGGTTGAGTGATTCTTCAACGACACTCTCCACATCTGCCCTTCCATTACATTCTCTGTCCATCTCATCCTCTAATTGCTGAGAGTAACCGATGCTTTGGAGCTATTTATTATCATTTTCAGCGGGACACAATTGACCTTGTGTTTGTAGAATGCTTCTTTTGACCTGTCTGCTTCAAAGAAAGAAAGCAACAAACTCCAATCAGTTGATAATGGTGAAACAGAGGGGGAAATATAGTGGTAATGATGAAATGGATATAAGAATACTTAGGCTGCATTTTAATTCAGTCGTGGTGTTGTTTGCATCTAATAAAATTCTTCTCAGGAAGTTTCTAAAGCTGACCTCTGCAAAGTAAATCATGGCATGATTCACTGTACATCACACAGCCAGTTTTCATAATCGCAGTGCATGAGATAAAGTAAAATCACAGAAAGGCGTGCAACCAGCAGACAGCTGCAAACTATGATCCCACTGAAAATGGGCAGAGAAATTCAATTAATGTTCCACTTTAAGAAGAATCAGTGAGGATGTCATTGTATTGGTTCAGAATAGGAAATGGCATTCAGGATTTCAGCATTCAGCTCCTAACATAGCTACCATCCCTACCACCTCACTGGAGGTGACTTTGCTAACAGAAAGACATTGATTCCTCTCCAGTTGTGCCTTACTGTGTTGATTCACTCCCATTTCTGCATTACTGAGTATTGTGATACCCTAAGAGCAGATCTTTAGGGTAAAATATTTGGTGCTGAGCACCTGCCATCCACATTGCATGCGTTTAAGGTGTTTTTATGCTGGAGTAGCGTTGATCCTCCAAACATAATGTCCTGCAGCTATCTCAAGGCCAATATAAGAACCAACATGTTCTAAATGCAGTTGAGTTACTTCCAAATCAAATGGTTATCCAAACGAAACATTCTACCTCTTTGGGCCTGACTTGAGATCCAAGAGGAGAAGTAGATATCATCCATGGATTATGAAACACCTCTTCGTGTGGCAATGCTTAAATTACATACAAAATACACTTCTGGCTCTGTAAACTGTGGGTGAATTCCACATTGGCAATCTGAGAAGACATGAGTTTTAATGCTGTTTTTTACACTGTAAGATGATTTGCATTAAAACCACTTCAAAGAAGGAAAAGCTTTAAAATCCTTCTCAAGTTAAGCTCTTCTTCTTTCTCCCTAGTCTTAATGCTGTTTTATTTACTTTTTAGGTAGGGATCCACTTATAGGATGGTATTAGATACAGGCTCCGTTGAAACTCTATTTGCTTATTGTATATGACATGTTATGAGGCTTAAGGAAACTTTTAAAGAAAAAAATATCAACTGCGGTTGCCAATATTTTAAACCGTATGGTCCTAATTTCCCCAGATTCAGAGATCAAAACACAGAGAGAGAGAATGCTGAAATAGCTTACTAATTTATAAATTTCATAACAGCATATGCGAGATGGAAAACAGACCCTTGCCCACTAGTGGTACAAGTGCAAGCGAGGCAAATAAATGGAAGATGAATACATTTTTTTCCCAGTGAAATTGCATAGGCTAATGGAAGGGGGGAAGACACAGGTCTTTCCTTCCTCATCCCATTCGTCCCTACCCATGTGTCAGTCCTCATCTCACTAGGAATGATTCAATTCTGTTTGTTGCAAGAGAAGAGACATCCTTGCCTCCTGACTTGAACTGATTGTAACTGGGGCTGCTGGCACACCGGTTTTCTTCACATTGAAATCAGACTTTTTTCCACTCAGACGCTGTGGAAAATACGCATACAGGCCTGTGGGAGTACAGTTAAATCCAGAAAAAGAAAGAAAACAACATCATAGTTATTTATAGGGAATTTCTTGAGTCTGGAGTCATGAGTCCGGAGTCATGAGTTGAACTGACTCAGTTTCTTATCATAGAATATCTTTTTTTCACATCTTTGCTTAAGTTTCTACTTTTTCATGTCTAGTTATTGACATCCCTGACAGATGGCAAAGATGTTTGATTTGTCGTTGCATAACTTACTCTATTAGCAGATGATGTGAGAAGGAAGACTCTCTTGGGGACTGAGGGGACAGTTTTTCAAAGTAGGAAATCAGTACTGGGGGAAGGGACCTATCCTGCAAGGACATTAGGAGCAAGCAGTGCTAGTCTTCAGTGTCATCTGACTCACTTAACAGATTTAAGATTTGCCTATGCAGAGAGCTCTCTTGTTCTAGTTTAGTACTTTTGTGCTGCAATTAAACATAGTGGTAGTACTCTTAAAGCTTTGGGGTCTGTACATGTAACTGAGCATGACCAAAGTTTGTCTCTGTTTCTTTTGAGGTGATGCATTTCTGCTCTAATAGCTTTGTTAGATACCCCCAACAACCCGTTTAGAAAGATGGACGTCATCCTTACAATTTTCTTGAGGTTCCTTCTTTGTACTCCTTTCAAAGTAACAACAGCAAAAGATGCACAAGTGAAAATCAAAATCCTTTGCCATTTTTTCTTACTCATTTTACTTGTATTTCAGTTTAATTTCTGTCTTTTTAGCTTTATTTCAATGTGCTTTCTCAGAGTAGATCTAGAATGTAAAGCGTGGGACTTCAATTTTGCAAGTGGAGCATCTGATGTTCTGGTAGCAAGCACTGCTAATGCTACATGAAATGGAGACAGAAGACTAATTATCACAACCCTGAATTCTGAGAAGAAACCACAGAACCGCAAGAGGATTACCCACTATATGTCTAGTTGGCCGAAAGGCATTTTATTCCCAGATGAATTTTAACAGCAATGTCAGCTAGTGTCCAGGGAATATGTAGTATTTCCATAGCAGCCAGTGGCATGAGTTAGAAGAATTTAGAAGGCAAACAGAATGGAAAACACAGAGCTGCAGAAAATGCCCTGATGCAGCAAGACAGCCTGATCTGCACAAGTGACTCTGCATAACACAAAAATTTTCCCATGAGAAAATCAGAGGGGATGCAAAACGATGGAAGAAAAATCTACACATCTTTGCATGCACATGAGCCTACACTCCTAATTTTCTCGTAATATATATTCATTTACTGTTTTGCAGAGTATGGATAAAATGTTAGAATCATCGTAGAATCATTAAGATTGGAAAAGATCTCTAAGGTCGTCTAGTCCAACTGTCCATCTAGCACCAATATTACCCACTACACCATGTTTCTTAGTACCACAAACCAGAATGGCTCCCTGAGTCACCCCTGCAAAGGTGTTCAATTTGACCACCCCTATGTTGTATCAATGTCACTCTGTTACGGATTTCCTCTTGCTGTGGAAGATGCTCACAGCATTTCTGATACCTTGCAAAGTAATCACAATGTCAAGACTGTCCCAGAATGAGCAGCTGGAAAGAATGGTCTTGTTACCTTGAGGCGAGTTTTTATACTTAAATGATTATTCACAAGAAAAGAAAACTCATGAGGAATATAAGAAACCACTATAACTTCCAACACTTTGGAGTTGCAATCTGTAGTACTCTGTACTTCCAGACACTCTTAAACATTTCAGATTATTGCCTCTATACCTATGCTGCTCAAAGTTGTTGTGCACGACTCAGTTCTCATTAAAAATAAATTATTTTTTTCATCACAAGCTTTTTAACACTTCAACTTTGAATTGAGGAAATATTTCAATACAGTCAGCACTGAACCTCTTTTCTTTTCCAAGACTTTCTTATCACTAATTCTCCTTTGCATTTTCCTTTCATGATGGTTATGCTTCTCAAAAGAACAGAACCATGAATGCTCGGCTGCCACTAGCTCTGACTGTGTTTCGGGCAGCAGTGGTTAGCATGAGGAACTTCATTCGGCATAGAAAATAAATAAATTCCCACATGCATTTCAGTGCCTGACAGAAATCATCTTTCTATTTACAACGGAATGACCTGAATTACCTTTTTATGTATATAGATGAACTAAGACTCTGCAGGTAATCAAAAGACCACTGCACAATTTTAGATGTGGATCTCAGAAGTAGAGTGGCAAGAAGTCCAGAATTTTGATTAGTGGAAAATTTGGGTTTCAAAATATATTTTCCACTCTGATGCAGCACAGAACTAATACTTTGCAAATGTGTTTTCAGTTACAGATACAAAACAAGCCTTCTCCTCCCCTAGAATACACTGACAGTCTTGTGTCTAGAGCCCTCTGCCGAGCTGCGGGATGACTGGAGTCAAACTCTTGGTTTGCTCAATTCATATCACAGCATCATAGAATAGCTTGGATTGGAAGCAACCTCAAAGATAACCGTGTTTCAACCCCCTGCAATGGGCAGGGTTGCCAACCACTAGATCAAGCACTAGACCAGGCTGCCCAGCACCCCATCTAACCCTTTTTTTTTTTTTTTTTTTGTGCATTCCGGTTTCCATTAGAATCATAGAATGGCCTGGGTTGAAAAGGACCTCGAAGATCATCTAGTCTCAACCCCCCTGCTGTGTGCAGGGTCGCCAACCACTAGACCAGGCTGCCCAGAGCCACATCCAGCCTGGCCTTGAATGCCTCCAGGGATGGGGCATCCACAACCTCCTTGGGCAACCTGTTCCAGTGCGTCACCACCCTCTGAGTGAAAAACTTCCTCCTAATATCTAACCTACACCTCCCCTGGAGGTTTAGGGGAGGCTCCCCCGGAGCCTTCTCTTCTCCAAAGATTAACCCGTTAACCCAGATTGAGTATCGTTTTGGACTTTTACCAGCATAGCAGCATGTCCTCCTTTGGAAACCACTCAGCAAGGCATAATAACAACTTACAGCCCCTGTACCTTTGTGAGATGTGCCCATTCTGACACTATTTGGTATACTTTTTACCTTTTTTTTTTTTTTAACATTTTATTATTGCAGAATCACTCCCATCATCAGCTACTGGTGGTCTGCATCACAACTTCTTAGAGCCTTTCACTCTTGCTTATCAATTGAGCAAAACCACCAGATGTGTTGTTTCACAGCTTGAGGCTCTTAGTCACAGGACTTAGAGCGCATATTGAAAGTGATTTTTTTTTTTATTTTTTTTTTTACTTTAATGTGGAGGAACGTCATAGATGGGGTAGAGAAGAAAAAATAAATCTGCTTTCTGGAAAAAATAGCAGCTCTCATGGTTTCCATCAATAAAGGAAGAAAGGCCTTAAGACATGAACATTTAAACAAACAAGCTGAAAAACTTAAAGAAAAGACAGTGGGAGATCTGAAAATAGTTGCCAGCTTTCCAAGAAAGCCTCCTTTGTTTGTTTGGATTGTTTTTGTACAGTAAGGCAGTAGGGAGAGAGAAAGGATTTTAACCAAGGGCCCCCTAACCACATGGGTTGAGGTGGGAGACTATGCTTTCATGTCGGTTACATGCAGAGAAATAATTATTTAAAAATTTTGATGAGGAAGCTGTTCAAAAATAAACAGGGGGCAGAAAAACAAAGAGTAGTAACAACCTAAATGGAAAGCCTCTGAAATGTGAAGCTCTAGGGCAAGAGTAAACAAGCAAAAAAAGGTCAGTTCCAGTGGTAAGCAAATATCTAGCAAAGTTCAGCAGGCAGAGGTTGCCCAGATCTCTACTTATTCATGCCTTCCTTACTCATTCAGAGGCTCAACTACATCCACTAATCTGAAAGCCCATCTCTTCTGGTTCCTTAACACTGTGCTTTATAATCTGTGATTTTTCTCCCTCCATATTCTTGCAATAGCCAAAAACTCACATGGAACCTCCTAGCTTGCATGCAGGTGTGTCTTCCTAAGTTAAATGCTTGAAGAAGAAGAATGAAAATATATTGCACATTCCTTTCTTTGTGCCCATATTTCATTCTTTGTTTCATTTACTGAATTTACTGAATCACTGCATCTTGCATCCAGTCCTCCTTTAAGATTTATGACCACAAGTAAGCCTTCATATCAACCTCGACTGCCATTTCTCAATGTGGATTTTAGAAAACTATTCTTTGCTTTATGGCTTTCTTGTGCCCTAACTTGCTATCATTAATTCTGTACATCAGTGATAGGGTGTCTTCTTATCTTCAGTGCTCTCAGACATAGGGTTTGAATTTTGGGCAGTCCTCTGGGGAGCCAGGAGTTGGACTCAATGATCCTTGAGGTCCCATTCAACTCAGGGGATTCTATGATTCTACAATTTATGGAGGGTTTTGAAAGTCTATGCACAAACTTCATCCGGCAGACATTCAGCAAATCGTTTTTGTTAGAGAAATAGCCAGCCACAAAACTGATTTTTCACATCTTATGTAGCCTATGAAAACCTCTGCATTTTATTCAAAAGCTGAGAAAAACAGATCAAGCTCCACTGCAATCTTTCATTAACTTTGAAGGAATGACACCATTCCTTTAGTGTGCTATTTGATATTCAGCCACAGAGTCCACTGTCAAATGCTAGCATTCTTTCTAGAAAAACAACTATTCGTGGTAAGAATTCACATCACCACTTAATAATTAATTGTGCTTTAATTGGCTGTCATAAATTCATTTGTCCTTTCATCTGCAGTAATGATTCTGTGGAATTGTAATGACTGTCTGCAAATACGAGAAGTGAGTACGACTTCAGTGCAAAGATGTTACAGCAGCGTTGCTGTTAAGCTGAGGTGACTGGAGAAGTAGTGTTGTAGTGGTAGTGGGAGGATGGAGAATAAAACCATGATGCACAGCCTTCAGCATTTCAGAGCATGATGATCTCGCACCAGAGAACAGAAAGGTGTAGACCAGTCACCTTGAATGGTGACTGCAGTCTACACAAACATCTGTTCCTGTAAATGAAAATGAAGTGAAAGTGAAGGAAAAATGAGCAAAGGAGTGAAAAGGTGCTGCCTGTAAAACAGACAAAGTAAGCTAACTAGCAGGTCAGGCAATCTGCCACGCATGACTGAACTCTCAGGCCAAGCCATAAATTCGAGATGGCTTGCTGCAATGCAATCCTGGTGCACAACACAAGTGTGTCAGGTCATGCTTTATAAAAAATGCTTAATATTTTTTGGGTGTGGGTCCAGAGCGCACTGGAATTAAAGCAAAGAGATTTTCAGATGGCAGTCCTGGAAGATATGCTTTGTGCTTGGAGTCTAGTCCCCTGGCACGGGTGCCTGGCACAAGATGCATAAGCCCTGCAAAATTTCACATCCCTTCTGTCACTCTCCCACCTCACAAGACAAACTCCTCTGCCAAATAGCCTGTAACAAACACAGATATGTGCTCAAAAGGCTAAAAGCCACAAAACTGCATGGAGGCGCATAAAAGTAAATATTTTTAGCTCTAATACATAGTTTTCTGTATAAAATCTGTAAAATATATTCTTTACTACATTTCTGCTAAGTTTTCCACTGGAAAATGCATGCAATGAACACAGTGTCATGTCCCAGGCTGTATGAACATCAGCCACTGACTTCTGTACAAGCAAGTTGGCGGCAGATTTGATCCAGGTCAGCAGTTAGAGCTAGAACATCCAACAGAATTACACAATTTGGCACGCTCCTTCCTTTTCCAATCTCCTGCATATTCAATGTACCTCACTCCTAGCAACACGAAAGTACAGGCTTTGGGGGGAGATTTAGCTTTAACTTCAGATTTTCTATATCCTGCTCTGAAATAACCTCACCTCTTTTCACCATATCCCACACGTTTCTTTAAGCTCCTTTTGAATGGTGCAAGTTTTTCTTGCGTGGACCCAGCCAACCTGAGGGGCAGATGTTACCTTGCTCTGTTTGCAAGGAGGCAAAATCCCATGGCATTTTCCTATTCTTTCACTGTTTTTTCTTCTGAACTTGGATAACCTTGGGTTGAGTCACTTGCCCCTCTCCCTCTTTACCATTTCTAACTTGCTTCCTGCATTTATTATCATTACTATTATAATAATTTGAAATTACATTTTAAAAATGCTGAAGGCACTGAGATTTTATGACATCCCCAAGTACTTCTGCTACTGCTTCTTGTAAAGGGGAAAGGAAAAGAAAATAAATTCTACTCCAATGTCTTCAAAAGACACCCTGGGGGTCCTAAGGGAATAAATAGATCCAAATGCCAGAGGAAGTCAAAGAAAGAATGAAACTCCATCCTGCTGCAGGATTTATCTTTCCTGCAACAAACTGTAGTGAAAATGTTCTCAGTCGTTTGTGCATCTGTGCGCATTGGGGTAGGGAATGCTGCTGTTATATTCCATTTCACTGGATTTGTTTGTTGTTTCTAATTTCCTCCTGAAATGAGAGGGTCAGTCTGACACTGAGAAAGACTTGCGGAGTTTTTAGGCTGCAAAAACATCCCACGAGTTATGCAGCTTCTGCCTGCAGCCCCCCCGCCACCTGCTGGGCACCCTGCCATGCACCCAAATAAACAGCACTCCCCACGTTCACACCTGAAAGTGTGGAGACGTTTCTCTCTTGGCAGTGCAAGAGCAGAGCACTTATGCCTGAACACTGCTGAATCACAGGGTAAAAGAAAAAAAAGAAAAAAAAAAAAACACGTTGAAGTACAAATAAACCAGGAGCAAGGAATCTTTGTCTTCACACAACAAGAAAGACACCGAGGCCCTGGAGAGCATCCAGAGAAGGGTAACAAGGCTGTGAATGGTCTGGAGCAGAAGTCCTACGAGGAGGAGATGAGGGAACTGGGATAGTTCAGTGTGGAGAAGAAGGGGATCAGGGGAGACCATACAGCTTCCTGCAACTCCCAGAACGGAAGTTAGAGTGAGGTGGGGGTCAGCCTCTTCTCCCAGGTAACAGCAATAAGATGAGAGGTATTGGCCTCCAGTTGCACCAGGGAGGCTCAGGTTCAATGTTAGGAAAAAATTCTTCTCAGAAAAAGTGGTCAGGCACTGGCACAGGTTGCCCAGGGAGGTGGTGGAGTCACCATCCCTGGAGATGTTCAAGAATCATGGAGACGTGTCCCTGAGGGACATGGTCAGTGGGCACGGTGGGGGATGGATTGATAGGTGGACTTGATGATCTTAGAAGTTTTTCCCAACCTCAATGATTCTAGGATTCCATAAATCCTCGTCTAATGTTAATATATTGTTGCAATCTCCTGAATAAAGCAAGAGATGTCAGGCAGTTCAAATCTACTATTTCTGAATAATCATGGTCTCTGCCACTGGTTATCTCCAGCCTTGTGATCTCACCTTGCAAAACCTTGACTCTGCACTCCAAAGATGGACTGTCTGATCAAAGGGATGCAAAGAAAACTAACTAGTGTTTGAAAGATGCTCACAATCATGTAAAATGTTTGGATTAATGGAAAAAATCAATTCAATATAGAGGAGATTTTGGGGATAATACTACATTCATCGGGTAAAACAGCATCTATTAGGGTTGTTCTTATTCAGTCTTTTTCCTTCTGTATTTCTATTCAATACTGCTCTACATCTGTGTGAAGCCATTTTCAAATGTCCCCACTAATTATAACTGTCTCTATTTTTGGACACCAACTGCCTTTACACGGCTGTGCATATCTGCAGGCTTCACTGATTTCAACCAAATATGTTGGCACTGAGTACCTTGGGTAACTGGCAGCATTGTATGTGGCATCCAGAAAGAAGAGATTTTTTTTGTAGATTACTACAGATTTAATGATTCAGTCAGGGAAACATAAGCAAAGTTGTTATAGAGCAGGAAAAAGAATCCATGGTACAAGATCCCTGATTTAATCTCAGAAAAGTGTTTTTATGAAGCATATCTAGCAGCATAGCCCATTTTCCATCTTATTTAAAGGAGAGGCAGCGTAATTTCATTACAAGAAGTAAAACTCCTCAAATGAAAGAGAAGCCATGAATGCACATTCTTCTTTTCCCCAAATTCCCCTCATTTAAATGGAGCCTTCCACAACCTAACTCTCGTATACTACTGATATCAGACTTCATTCTTCAGTAATTACTAGATGTGCACACAGTCATTAAGCATTAGTTTTTTCATCTCTCTGAAGGACTGAAATGCCCATGTCTAGCACAAGCAGTATCTTTGCCTTTGACTCATTCAAACTCAAAGCATTTTGCACTCAGAGCAAGTGCAGTAATTTAAACAAAGTGCTTTTTTCCCCAGCAAAAACCTCAGAATTGGTAGTAATGACAGACTCAGAAATGTGTAGTCTTAAGCACTTGTGATGGCAGTGGCTCGCATTAGCATCCTGTGGTCAGTCACATCTGCCTGCATTTGCTCTCCAATTTATCCTTACATCACCTCCCCATGGGAGCCTACTGGCGACGTCAGCTACGGGTCGCCCACCAGCAGCTGAAAGCTGCTCATCTCCATCAAAGCCTCCATCCCACTTAACCTCTGTGTGTGTTCAGAGCGCTAGAGAATGGGAAGCAATGACTCACAGTGTGAAAAATCGGTTTTCGGGTAGTCGTGCAAATGAATTTGAGTTTAAATTGATTTATTTGCGGTTTTTCTTCTTTACATTGTGTCAAGCTCTCTTCAGGTGAAATGCATCTTTTTTTTTTTTTTTTTTGCCAGTTTTCTTCACGCCAGATTTAGCTACTCACGTTCCCATTACAACATATGTTTCGTGACTGATTTTAGAGGATCAGCTTCCAGAATAAAGCACTTTTCGGTTCAAGGAAACAGGCAGAAAGACACCTGCACATGCTCACTCACTGAAGCCCTTCATCAATTCATCCGTAGATGGAAAGCCTCAGGGACTTCACCATAAGCCTCAGTGCTGTCTCTGCCAGCTGCAGATTTTCCAGCCTTAAACAGATTTGTAGCAATCAGCAGTTCCCAGTTTCCAGAGGGAAACAGCTACGTGTTCCTGGATCATTGCTGATTTTCTTCCCCACCCCCTCCCTCCCACATCAGAAAGCTCTCCTCCCCACTCGAAAAACAACAGGGCAAAACCCCATGCAATTGAAGAACTGCCTCTTTCAGGCTCCATCAGCCCCTTATCATGGCTGCCCAGCATGGTGCACCTGCTCTGAAAAGCAAGATCAAAAGTAAAACATAAAAAATTTAAAAGGGGAGATGGATTATCTTGGATAGATGAACCTTCCCTCCTCCCCCCACCCGCCAAAAAAAAAAAAGTTCCATAAAGTTAATACAAGAGAAGCTTACATATTCTAAAAGCTTTTAGATACAGTTGGTATTTTATTTCTTCCCCTAATTGAGAAATTGTTGGTTTAAAAAGTCTCTTCTGAAAACAAAACAAAATGCACACCCTTTGAAATTATTGTCTTTTGTTTGGATACTTGCAGAATACCTCCCAAACGATTATGAAAGAGCATGTTTAGTTTTTATTTTGTGTTATCCTTCTTCTGTGCAATGCGTTTAATGGGAATATTATAATTATTTTGCCCATTTGCCCTGCTAAAGTTGTTGGGACTTCACTAGTTTCTAATCATTTTACTGGCTCTCAGTGTGTCCATTTGTTTTACATGTCTTATGCTGAAAGCAATGAATATTATATTAAACTCAGTGCTGTGATAGGTTCTCTGAGTCAGCGATGAGACATTATTGTATCAGATTGTAATATAATGCTATACTGCTTTTGCCTAATTGTGTTTTACCTTCAGATGGGTAAATGCTCTCATTTTCTTCATTTTTTTTGTAGTAATTGTAATGCCTCATATCAGAACTACATGGCAAATCAGATTTTCGCCCCAGAAAAGTGTCTACAAGAAATACATGGAGTAAATGAAGGCAATGACTATATATATATATAATTTTTTTTTCCTAATGCCGCTTCATTGCCAAGCTTTGTTATGAGCATAATTAATTGTAACATTGTGTGAGAGCAGGACAAATACAGAAGAGAAAAGCATTTCAAACATTTATGCAAATAAAAGACTAACCAGTTTGTTGCCGAGGTTTTGTTCAAGAACATTCAGGTGAATGCGCTGCTATTTTCACAATGAGGGCAGAAAACAAAAGGTTCCCAATTACTGTAAGCATGCCAGGATAGTCTCAATGGGACTGCTCTCACAAACATTTTGGAAAGCTCTCTTTTCAAATAAAATCACTATGCTAGTGGATCACATCCTGTTGTGGCCGTGTCTCATTCTTGCATGTGATTAGAGTTAAAGGATCAGTGAAAACAATTTTGGGACACGCAGAAGCTGAGCCCTTTCCACACCATGAGATGGTCAAAGGGAAAACAGAAAGTTTATATAAACTTAAATTGAGAATGAATACACATCGAATCATGTAACGGCTCTTACAATGGGATCTTATTAATGTAGACATATGCCATACAGGGATGGTGATTATCCTAAAGAGGTAGGTCATGGCTAACCTGCTATGTTTTCCTCAAGGAACATAAGTCCAGACATAGAAAAAAATCTTCCTTAAAAAAGGTAATTTGGTGTCAGACCAGGAAGAAGATGAATTCATCACCACTATATGTTTTAGAGAAATGGTCAGACCTGTCTTTGGAAATGATAGACAAAACACATTCAAGCTATCTCTAGAGCATGGAGTTCACCTCTGTAAGTGGATTCTATAGCAAAATCCATGCAACATTTTCCACATCAGATTTTAATAAATAGGAGAGGCCATAGAACCATAGAACCACAGAATCATTTGTGTTGGAAGGGACCCCTAAAGGCTATCTGGGACAACTCTCCTGCAGTGAATAGGGACATCTATAGCTCCATTAGTTGCTCAGAGCCTTGTCCAGCTTGACCTTGAATTTTCCCAGGGATGTGGCATCCAACATTTCTCCGGACCTGTTCCAGCGCTATGCTAAGCGGACTCAGAAGGAAGTGAGAGCATGGCTTTCAAACTGAAGTAAGCCCGACACTGTGGCATGTTACTCTTGAATATGCAGTGCTGCTGCTGATTCTGAGTACCTCATAGGGTAGATATTGCATGGAAATCTTCTCTGATCTATTTTATTACAAAGAACTGAGGCATTTAAAAATTGTTGACTGTCAGCATAAGTTTGTCCATAAGAAAATATAGACAAAGATATGAATATTGTTTCAAAAAAAAAACAGTGAGATTTATCTTGATCACTTGATCAGGAGGGAAGATAAACCCACTGATACAAAGGGATATATTTAAGAATTGAAGGAAGCTGCCTACTCTGATTATAACGGATTTATTTGCTGTTTAACAAGATAGCTACTACTTAAAGATTAATGAATAAAAGTTATTATCTCCATCTATCAAATCATAGCCAGATAGGATAATGCATAAGGCTCTCAATATCCGTCATTTCTTTAAGTACTTACAATAGTATACATAATTCATAATGATTAAAAAAATAATTACAATCCAGAAATCTAAAGCTATAAACTGACTAGCACCCTCTTTTATTCCCTTCATCTTTCCTCCCTCTTCCTCTTGTATGGCAAAAAGCAATGGCAAATGAATCCCACTAAGCCAGTGCTACGAGATGCTTAATGTGTAAATAATGGCATGTGTCTGTTTTGTCACAGTAAAGCCAGAGGTCAGAGAAACATCTCCAGGATGCTAGAGATCTATAGGAGAAAGAAGCAGAGCAAAGTTTAATAAAGTATAGTCTGTATGCTATTTGGCTCATATATTACCAATATGACAGCAGTTTTCCAGCCATCTTTCGTGAAGGCAATCTATAACTTCGAAAGTGTCTTTACCAAGCAAAACCCTTCCTTCCTATTTAATTATGCTCTTCAATAATTTATGTCCTCCTCAATGTATCATTGTACGTAGTCATGAGGTAACCACTGCTGTCAGTAGCTGCTGCTAGCTGTGGGCATGAGGGGCTCTCATGGTGACAGCTCAATTTTTGTGCTGACCTTTAGCTGAAAGACAATGCACAAGATAGATGTAAACTGAAAGCAGAGTTCGGCAAGAGAAACAAGTAACATTTCAGAGGAAAGGTGAAAAACTTTTCCCCATTTTTAGATATCAACACGTTTTGAACATCCTTATCAACAACCTAGATGGTGGGATTGGGTGCAACCTCAGCGAGTTTGCTGACGACGCTGAGTGGTGCAGTTGACACAATCGATGAGTGTCTGATTTAGTGGTTGGTAACTCTGTCCCCAGCAGAGGAGGGTTGGAACTAGGTGATCTTTGAGGTCCCTTCCAACCCAGACCATTTCATGATTCTATGAATAGGAAGAAAAAGAAAATTCAGACCTTCCTGTGAAGCGTAGGAAAATGTAATGAACTGAACACATTTAGCAAAACCCCTCTGCAATCTGACCATCCTGAATAGATGGATTACAGATTCTTTGGAGTAGAAATTATTTCTTATTAAGCCTCTGGGAAACTACTGCTTTCACTTAGATGTGTGACTTTGAATTAGTTTCTTGAACTTCCCCAGCAAGTGTAAAGTCTTGAGACAGGCAATTCGTATCCATTTTCAGTTACGTAGGTCATAATCAAATCATAAAAAAAAAAAGCTAGCTAAAGGTAGTAAACAACAGCAAGTAGCATTTTACCTCAAATTATGGGCCATTTTCTCAAAAAGACACTATCTTTAAAATCACCATGGTTGGAGATCTCACAGGAGATCTTCCACTCAATGCAAGGGAAGCTTTAAGATCAGACTAGACTGCTCCAAGTTTTGCTTATTCAGCTCTTGAAAGCCTTCAAGGACAGCATATACCCATTTTCAGGCTCTTTCTCTCTTGCATATACAAAGTAAAATGTGTTTATCAGAGTCAAGCTAGTTTAAGTTAATGTTTTGCCTTGTTTTTGTAGTGGTATAAGAGTATGCAGAAGACCAGTGATTGCAGTTTAGCTGATAAATGGAACTGCATTGCTCACAATAACTTGACTACTTGTCATTTTCCAAACAAACAATATTAAACAAAGGAGACTGTTGACCCAGCTCACAGCTTATGTAATAATATGTAATGATAACACAATAATTGAAGTAAATAATCAAGCATAACGTAGGCAAGAATCATTAACCTACATAAATTTAGTTCTGTCTTGCTTAAAGTACAGTTGCAGAGTAGCTTTACCCTTTAACATCAGATATTTAAATTTAAATAAGATCATATTTGTGATGGCAGTCACTGTTTACAAGGAGGTGGGTTCATAACTACTGAGTGCATCAAAATATAACTCTATTACTTAACAATACATATGGGAGTAGCTAGCAGATGGAGAAGAAAGTACAGGTCTGATAGAAGAGATGACTAGTATTGTATTTCTAGACTGTGTATGTATTTAAGGTGAGGTAGGTCTAAAGAAAGCATAGTGCTACCAAGTGCAGTTTGGTATATTTCTAAGAAATGGCCTTTTATTTGATAAAATGAAGTTTTGATGAAGCATTTTTTTTTTCTTGCAACAAGATATCAGTTTTCTTAGAAAAAGAATTTGAGTGCAGGCAGAATTTATTGTCAAACTGAAGAAGAATGGGAATAAGGGACACAGAGACACCATCAGCTATTCCAAAGTACCATTAGTTCAGTGGAAATGAGACTCTACGCATTACATCTTGTACTCCTAAGACAAGCAGGTAAATCTTTGTGATCCAGTTGCCATAAAGCAGCAACATGCACCACAGCTTTGTCTCCTCTCATCTACATTTTCATTCTTTCTTTCTCTCTAGTTTTTCCATAGTTAATATTGTTTTACCTCTACATTGACAGGAACCATTCTTCAGATCGCACACAATTTTGCAAAGACAGAAAAACTGTTTCATGCCGTGCTTGGATTTCAACGAGTTGGTACCTTGGTTTTGATCCCATTGATGCTCTCTGCCCATAAATCTTGTTTAGTCAATAGGATTTTTGCTGCCTGAAGGAATGCATGATCAACTGCACAGAGGAGCATAAAATAGATTTTTGTGCTTCAGATCCTTAAAATGTTTTTGTCAAGAAATAATTCCCAAAGCTGTATTTGGCTTGTATTTCTTTCCCCATGTTGAATTACTTTCTTATGCTTTTTGCTTGCTGAAGGATACGAGCTTTGCTCTCATTTGCAAAGTCTCAGTCTAAATTTTACCTTTCTGTTTATTTTCTGATTTTATTTCAGCATGATGTTTTCTCTCATGGTAATATTTTATAGGGTGATGCTGATTCAGTTATCATTCATTCAGGTAGCTTATTTTAAAGCAATCCAGCACAGAAACATAACACGGAACACTGATGTAATCCAATCATTGAGCAAAAACCTGAAATTAATGCAGCATAGTAATAATATATAGTAGCTTGTAGAGAAAATTCTTGCTAGTATGCTCTTCCACGGATGTACTTCTATACATGCTAGCTATGATACATCTCTACACATGATAAACCCACAGAAGATGGCACGAGTCTCTGGAATATACTAGACAAATTGGAGAATCCAGTGTGAAAACAAGAGAAGACTTTAATGAATATGAAATATGTTAAATAACCTACATTTTCCCTACAAACATCCTTACTTGTTACTTGGCTGGCATCTCTTTGGTTGGTTATGCTCCTTTGTTGGGTAGCCTACATCTAAGGTAGAAAGTTATCGACAAATTTTTTTTGCAAAGTGATTAAGATACTGAAGTATATTTTTTGTAGGAATAGATTGTACATGTTAATTGTAGAAAAAATTCTCCAATTTCTGCCAGTTTGTCTTTTAGACATGGCCAGCTCCATGACATGTACTCTATGAGAGGGAAACTGAACTTTTAAATGCATACGTTTGTGTTACTTATTTCATTGTTACCCTTACCTAGAAATTTTCCTAGCTTCTCATTTAATGTTGGTGGGTTTTTTTTTTTCCTGAATCCTTTCTATTTCTAGTAAGTTGCTTATGAAGTTGGGTGACAACAACTGGGGACAGTGTTCAAGGTGAGTGCACACTATGCACGGCCATGGCATTATAATGCTTCCAGCCTTATATCATAACCCTCTCTTAATACATCTTGACATTTCTTTTTGCATCTTGATCACTGCTGTGCACTGAGCAGATGTTTTTGTGGAGTTGTCCTCGGTAATAGCAAGATCTTTTTCTTGAGTGATTACAGCTAATTTATACCTCAGCTATGTGTATGAGCAAGTGAATCATCCTGTCTCATGTGTATCACCTTCAATTTATCTGTAGCGATTTTCTTCTGTCATGAACTTTGTGCAGTTTAGTCTGGCCATTTCTAAAGTCTTATTTAATCTTGCCTGATTTAAATTTTGTGAGATAAAAGACACTTTTCCTCGCAAAAAAATATTTTGCTGCTAAAGGCCTTATTCCAGATTATTAACAACATTTATGGGTATTTGTCTCAGCTACTGCCAGGACTACGCAAGATAATTTCCAAGTTAAAAAGAAAGCAAGAGCTATCATCCAAGGAGCTCAGCTATTAAATGTAGATTTGCAACAAGAATTGCCTGACTGGAATATTTGGGATGATCATTATCTAGACCTTCGTAAAAAAAGTATACTATAATTTATAATAACTTTTGGAAAATAAAGTGATCCTAAATTCTTTTCAGACTGCTCAGTGTACAGAGTCTGCATCCCTGCAAGCAACATAATTTCATTCCTGTTGTAGATTCCTGTGACAATTGTCCGTATGTAATGAAGTGTGACTATCATGTCTGACCCTTTTTTTTTTTTTAAATAATCTTTCTACCCGTTTTTACCCCCAGGCAGAACTTTACCCCATGACAGATTAGTCTCCTAAGGAGCTTCTTGTAAGGAACGTGGTTAAAAGCTTTTTTAATAAATAATGTTAACTGGATCTCCTTTAGCCACTATTTTAACAAGATCCTCAGGCTCACACTGAGCAGTCAATCCACACTTAACAGAACATTTCACCACAAACTAGAAATTAAACACACGCCATAGCGCTTTACTTAAGAGAGATGGACTTAAGCATGTTTTCAGCTTTGCTGCATGGCAGGCTTACGGAGTAGATTAAGTAGAAACTGAATATTTCACATTCAAAGTACTCTTTATATTGTATATTGTGGTCTTAATCTCTCAGCATTCTTTTCTATTTATTATTTATTTTATCACAACCACCGGTTAAGTATATCCATCGCAATCCTCCTGGGATGCTGGCTACTTTGCTACCTGTCTATCTGACACTACTTCAAGAAAACACCCATCCCCACTTGGGTTTTCTAGATGATGGAAAACTCTATATTGCTCTGCAGTTATTGTAGTAGATCATAGCCTTTCCAGAACTCAACTCTGTTCTTTATTACTCTTTTGAACTATATTATCTTCATGGAATTGACCTAGTCACATCCTTGGTGAAGAAGTGGCTATCCTGTTTGAGATGAAAAGCATTCATTCTTCAGTAACTTAATCCCATTCAAAGTTTCAATATCTCTGTTGTGCTTGTCTAAAATAGCCCACAGCTCACCTAAACATCATTCAGCTGTAGTTCTTTCTTCTTTCCCCATTTCATGCCATACTGATATTCTGCAAATTATTTCAATGTCTGGCAACACAGAAGATTGATGTAGATCAGGTCTTTCAATTTCCCCCATCATCAGCTTGGCAATGATAACTAAACAGAACAACCTTTTAAACCACTGAATGAAGAATAAATCCATAAAAATTTAATTAACCTCTGCAGAGTGTACTGAATCCTAACCGAGTTTAATCACAGTTTTTGTAAGTTAGAAATTGTTTGGCATATTTTTCACTCTCATACTATAGTTTGTAGTGGCTATATAAACAACAGTTCTCTAAATTTAATAGGCGCTGCTATTAGGATCTACTGGCTTAAAAATGTCCATGTACGTACAAGCAAAAAACCTTCTCTGCTATAATTACTGCTTATAAATATTTTTCTAAGATACAGACAACTAAATAAGAAGAAAAGCAAAACAAAAAAGGTGGCATGAATCAATGCATGGAAACAAGAGAGCAACATACATTATTTTCTTCTGACTGAGCTCAAAATGGCTTGTGCTCTTTCGCTCCCACAGATGTCACTGTGAGTTATATCAGTTCATGCTGAAAATGAGTTGGTCTGGATTGATCCATCCCTTACTGTATCTCACGAGGAAAAAGTTAAAAACTTTTAGTCCAGAATTAAACTTCCACAAAAGCTACCCTTGTTATTTATACTTTTTATGGATGTCACATCTCCATCTCAACATCACTGATCAAGAGTCCATTGAGCAAGGTAATTTATGGGAAGGGTGGGTGGATAGAAACTGATGTTTTGGCATTGAGAGATTAGCTCTGAAAATAAAAGGGGACAACTGAGTCAGAGGGAAGTACAAGAAAGGAATGAAAACGGATCTGAATAAAAGGCAGAGGAGCAATTGTGCCCACAGAGATGCGAAAAAAAAATAAGTAACAGAGCTTTTCTGAAGGAAAGACAAAGAAACCCATCTGAATTATTTTGAGTTCGGCTTGACAGCAGAAGAACTGAGAGGCCAAGATGTGAACACGAACAGAAAGAGTCAATTTTGTAAGAAGATGGATTTATGATGCATCTGCATATTAATGAACATCTGAGTTGTGCAAATATGGTTCCTAACTTCCAAGGAAGTTAGAAACAGCAACAGAAACCAAGTAGGAAGTGTTTGTAATGGAATCTCTCTTTTATTTATTTTTATTATTATGTATATATTTTTTTATTTTGTAGGTCGCACTCCTATAACTCATCTGTCTTCTCCGGATGTCACTGCTCAAGGAAAGGCAGCAATCTGTAGCCCTACTCAAGAGCAGTTTATCTCTGTGTTGGATGATGATTTTGACTGTACAAGGCGTAAAGGAAATTGCAACATTTCTGTGCATTACCTTGTTTGAGACACCTGGCTGAAACAGCCCCAGAAAATGTCAGTGCTGTCCTTCTGCACATCTCTGCTGCCTGGGGTTGCAAATGGAACATAACTTTTTCACAATCTTTCAAGTTGGATGTTAGGAAAAATTCAATCTCAGAAAGAGTGGTCACTGGCACAGGCTGCCCAGGGAGGTGGTGGAGTCACCATCCCTGGAGGTGTTCAAGAACTGTGAAGATGTGGCACTGAGGGACATGGTTATGGGCACGATGGGGATGGGTTGCAGATCTCAGAGGTCTTTTCCACGCTTAATGATTCTTCCCGTGGACTGATGTTTAAATTTTGTCAGAATAGAAGGAACTTCTAGGATTTACTTTCCTTTGTTTGCAGCTAAATCCTTGTCCAAGTTTATTTATCCTCTTCTAGAACTACACAGGATAAATCCTAGCTTGCCCCACAGTGCTGACATAAGATCTGATACAACAAAGTTTTGTGCTTTATAGCAGTCTCATGAAGCCACAGGATCAGTCCAAGGGGTAAGTAATCCTAAAGCAAATATTACATCTTCCACCAACTCCCTCTGTGGTACTATATTCTCTGATTTTTCCCTTCCTCCTGCACCAATCAAAGAACTACTGCATTAAAAGGGACCTCAGGTAAGTGCCTAGTCATCTTCCTGTCATGATACCAGCCAAAAGCCTGGCTTCATGCAAGAAGGAGGATTTGACAAAGCAATAACTGAAATAGAAGTGTAAGAACAACAGAAAGTCTGGTTCACTCGGGGCCATTCACTCTTGTCATATTAAGGGCAAAATAAGGTATTTCTCCGTGAGAAAAAGAAAAGGGGGGGGAAATATTAATTTTTCCCTTCTCCTCCCCAGGACTCAGGGAGCACAATATATTTTTGTAATTTTGGAAGTGGAAAGATGGGACAAGCTCCTCAGCAAAAGCGTGGCCCAGAGGCTCTTGTACACTGTGTCTGCATCTGTAACCCACTTTCCCAGCCTTTTTCTTTTTCCCCTCCTCCCGCTTGGTCTGTTTGTCTGAAGATGCATTTATCTCTTCATCAATTTCCTTCCTGATTTTTTTCAGTAATTTTTTTTTTTTACTAGTCTAAGGAGTGAAGCAAGGATATACAAAAACTATCCTACCTTTTATTCTTATTTCCATTATTAGACTAATTTTTTAATGAACTCAGCTTTTTGACTAAGAGCAATCAGAATTTTTCTACTCGTTTAAAGTAAAATGTTTTACATTCACAAACTCTGTTGTCATCTCCAAGACTTAGGTTGTAGTCTCAAAATAACTAGAATGACACATAAATCTCTAGAGTAAGCATCATGGTGGAAAGGTTCATTTCTTTCCCACGCTATGACTTTCCTCAATACAGTAAAAGCTCAGGTGTGCAGTAAATTCATTGAGGCTAGGACAATATTCTTATAAGTCTAACCACCCTCCTGTCAAAATAGCAAATATTTGTCTTTTGCTCTTATTTCTTTTCCCCCTCTATATTTTTACAGTTTCTTGAAAATATATATGTTTACTACAGCCTCCTCGTACCCAAATTAGTGCTATTATAAAAGATAAAATCAAAATGGACCCTCCAGACCCTGCTTTACCAAAGGGGCAAAAGAAGCATATTCAAGAAACAGTTAGATGCTGTACTAAGTATACGGAAAAGCAATGACAGATAACCAGTCCTAAATTACCCCAAAAAGGGTGATAATCACAAGTCAGTTAAAGAAAGAAAGATTTGCTTACCTGTCCCAAGGATCAGGACTCACCAAATACTCCCAAAGGAAGGACTCTATGTAGAGAATCTCCCCTTCTAGCAGCCAGCCCTTAAATGAGGCTGAAATTACTTTCACCTGTGCTCCCAGGGCTGGCTGTGTCCCTTCTCCAGGTGCTCAATCATTGGTTCAGGCCGTGACTTAGCAGTTCCCATACAAATAAGGGACCTGGTTTAGTGGCCAATATTGGTGGTAGATGGATGATTGGACTGGATGATCTTGGAGGTCTTTTCCAACCTTGGTGATTCTATGATACTAAGAACAAGTATGACAAATGTTATGCTGATCAGCGTGGTACTGAAAAGCATTCAAATATTATGAAATGGTCTCAGTGGCAACGCCTACATAAAACACTCTAAAATAGAAGAAAAGTGGTCTTGGTCAAGTCCTAAAAGTTCAAGATTACTTGTGAAAAAAACATTAACTTTTTTCCCATTCTAACTTCAATACAATTATTTCTAGCTTTTCTGTTTTCATCTTCCGCTCAGAAATGGAAACTTTTCAATGCTGGAATACCTTTATTCAAATCATCAGCTGGCAAAAATCAGCCAGGATTTATTATATATCTATTTGCACCACCTGAGATTCTGACCAGAGTTATTTTTCTGCCTGTGAGTAGGAAATGAAGCAGTAGGAGAGTTTCAAAGCTAGAGAGCCCTAAAATCATATGTTCATAGAACAGACTGAATTGGAAGGGACCCACAAGGATCATCAAGATCCTCACAGCACTACCTAAATCTAAACCCTATATCTGAGCATTGTCCAAGCACTCTCTCAGCTGTGGCAGCTCAGGGATGTGTCCCCTGCCTTGGGCAGCCTGTTCCATGCCCACCACTCTCTGGGGCAGAGCCATTTCCTAACACCCACCAGACCCTCCCCATGGCCAGAACAAAAGGTCTGCTAAATGTTCCTATGCACAGAACCTCTTGAGTTTTGGACAGCTCTATAACATGTGGAAGAGTGAAGCAGGACTGCTCACGCTTGTAGCAATGTGCTTTGGTTGCCGTTAGTGGAGCTATAAAAGTAACGGTAGTGAGTGGAAATATGAGCAGATGTTTGAAAAGCCTTTAATGCAAAATATAATAAAACAATGCTTTTCATAATTGGAGCACAGTTGTAGATCGGGATGTAGGTGTAAATGCTGCACCTGTTATGGAGCTGGAAATCTTCATTTTGCAATGGCAAAATTTCCCTACTTGCTTACGGACTCAGTGAATCATAAGAAATCAGATTTTCAACTTGAATAGAAAAACTATTGTTCATTCTGCATCCAACTGAGAGCACCCTAAGCTGAGGGAAGAAAAATACCGTGTTTAGACAAAGAGGAGAAAAAGCCCCAGAAGATTTACAGGTTTATATTTAAAATAAAATATTGATTGCTTGAAGGCATTCAGGAATTTTGTAAGTTGGAAAGAACTCAGAGAGGGGAATAGACTAAAGGATACAGTGCAGGTGGGGAAGGCATAAAAATGCAATTTATCACCTGCTTATGAAGTTTATTACATAAATTTCAACACCAGGTGGGTTTTTAAATGAGATGTGCATATACCCCTCATCATTTCCTGCAAAATACCATCAGCCTTCACAGAAGTTTAGCACTGGATGCAAGTGCATTAGAAAGATGCAGGCACTTATCAGTACATAAAATATATATACTCGTATTTTGCAGTAATGGCCATTACCATGGGCTATAGGGCAAATAGGCTTCAATCGGTCTTTTGAAGTTCTCTTTTAAATACTGCCAAAAAATTACAAATGTGCTATCTAGTTGCAGGGAGAACTTGGGAAGGGAACACTTATTATCCAAATGTGCATTTAGCTCAGGAAAGGCATTGAGTATTAGCATTTGTGAGCAATGCCATGAGATTAGCTCACTGCAGGTTGTCAAGGTCTTGTCAATTTATAACGTTTAATTATATAGATCTTATGTTATAATTATACCTCATTAGTAGCTTTGGTTGTCCTGTTGTCAAGGCATTTTAGTGATTCCCATTTCCAGATAAACTGTATCCAAATACAAACAGCCTATTAAGATGATTATCTTTGCTAGCAGAAAACAATTTAGCTCAAATCATTTTTTAAAAGGGTTGCTAATTATTTATTCTTTTCTGCTTATTTTAACAGGAATGTATTATATTTTTTTTCCGAGAGTAAAGATATTTCAATGCTGCCTCTTATCCAAAGAGAGGGAGAAGCTGGAGGGTAAAGGAGAGGGAATCTCCGTCATTGTTCTGTACCCTTCAAGAGAATAAAGTTATAATAGTTATCTATCACTCTGCAACTCCCAAGTAGGAGAGATAGTCATTACAGAGAACAAGGATTTCCACAGCTGGTGGTAGGCATGAAATACAAGGGCTGCTCTGAAAGTAATGCCTTCTATCTCAGTATGTTGCCCCATGATGTCAGAGGCGGATGTTGGTGGGATGGCAGTAGAGGCTGAACCTTCCCACCAATATCCCATTACATTTTGTTGCTGTGTGACAGATGGCAGCAGAGGGGCAGTCTGACACAGAAGTGTGCATGAAGAAAAGGTGTATCACTGTATTCCTCCATGCAGAGAAAAAAAGACACCCATTGACACTCATTGGCACTCGCTGAATATTTATAGAGATCAAACAGTGGATGTCAGCACAGTGAGGCAGTGGGTGGTGAAATACTGTGAAGCAGCGGGTTACCTCTGCAGGTGCAGATTTTTACAAGCGTGGCATGCAGGCTCTCTGTCATCGCTGGTGAAAATGTGTAGCTCATGGTGGTGACTATGTTGAAAAAGAGTGTTTTGTAGCTGAGAATTTGCTCTATCAAACAGCGTTATTGTGCTCTTCATATCTGTTGTAGTTTCCATGGAAATATAGAGGAGGCATTACTTTCGGAGCAACCTACAGATTACCACTGCTGTCGGTTGGCTTTCATTACTAAGAATGGGATTTGGTTCCTAAATAAAATTAATTCAATTTCCTGTATGTTGTAACTTCTGTCCTACTTTGCACATTTTAAAATCGAAGTCAGATCATCCTCAGGATGAATTCATAGAATCACAGAATATCTCAAATTGGAATGGACCCATAAAGATCATTGACTCCAGCTCCTGGCTCCACACAGGACCACCTCAAATCCAAACCCTGTGTCTGAGAGTGTTTGCAAATGCTTCTTGAACTCCAGAATCTTGGAGCCATGAGCACTGCCCTGAGGAGCCTGTTCTATGCCCACCACCCTCTCAGTGAAGAACATTTTCCTGATATCCTACTTGAATCTCCTCTAAATTCCTTGAATGTAGGCGTCAAAGGCATAGACATTGTAAATGTGTAACGATGATTTGGAGCTACGTTAAAGCACATAGAACCACAGAAACAGAGAGTAATAGAATGGCTTGGGATGGAAAGGATCTCAAAGTTCATCCAGCTCCGGTCCCCACCCCGTGGGCAAGGTTGCCAACCACCAAATCAGGCACTCTACCAGGTTTCCCTGGACTCTATCTAATCTGACCATGAACAACTCCAAGGATGGAGCATCCACAGCTTCTACGGGCATCTAGTGTTTCATCTCTGGATGCCCTTCAGCTCTCCAGCAGCTAGTGATTAATAGGGACCTAAGCATTAAGCATCTCTTCTGAACCCAGGTTATCACAAGGTAGCACTTGTTCCCCAGGTGTTAGTGAGCTTCTCTGTCCTCCTTGTAACAGCAGGGGTGCAGAGCAAGAGCCTCAGTTACCAGCATCATGGGATGTAATTGAGCAGGGCAAGCTTCCAGGAAGGAGGAGGGCAGCAGAAGACAGTGGGATAAAGCAGAGTGCATCATGGGCCTGCTCTACCAACATGCAGCCACTACTTATGGTACAATCTCCTATTAAATAATGATGACTCACTCTCCAGACAGTAATTTATTTATATGCCTGCTTTAATGTTTTGCAAATCACTGCTTAAAAAATGCCCAGCTGGAAGACAGGAAGGCTTGAGAGACAGAGAATCAGTTTGATAGAGAATCATATTAAATAAAAATGACATGGAATTTGACAGCAAGTGCTCATAGTTGGAAATAAAAACTGTAATCACCCCCAAAGCAGAAATGCAGCCTCATTGCTGGGACTGGTTGCTATAGCTTGAAAGACCAAGTTTTTACTATAACTAGTAGAACAGCAACAAAAAAGATAGGAAGAAGAAAAGAGGCATTAATTTATACTCAGTTACAGCATTTCTTCCCCTGAAACATCCTATGAACTTATAGTTTTTCAAGCCTGAAGAGAATACTGGCTTGAAAAGCTTACAGTTTTTAAAGTCAGAAGGGAGTAATGTAGTCTGACCTTTGAAAAAGACGTTATACCTTGTGAGAAAAAACCAAGAGAACCAGAAAGAGATAGAGGAAACTTTAAAGTGCTATCAGTGTCACAGAATAATGTAAGGCTCTTGGATTGAAAATTAGCATATATACCACAGAGGAGGCTTCTGTGCATGTCAGAGTGGGCATGACAGTCTGGGTTTTGTACCTGGATTGCAAACAAGATAAGGACAAGTGGATGAGACAAGAGTAAGATACCTATTTGATTTCTAGGCCACGTTTCTGCCACTGAGGATTTGCCTTACCCGTGTGCCTTGATTCCCCTGGGTGTGCAGAGGGGAATGCCTGCCTTTGTGAAATGCATTCAGCTTCATGCCTATTAGCTGCCTTATGAAGGGCCAAAGTTTCCAAGGGACTTCAGGTGGGAGATTCCAAGACGATGGGGATGAGGATCAGCATTTTACAGGCATTTGTGAAAATCTCTTCCAATTGCAATGAATTCGAAATCATTTCAGCTGATGTCGTCAGTCACTGCCCCAGGGTATTCCCTCATTCCCTTCATGCCCATGACTTGCTGGAAGTTAAGTCCAATAGCTGGGTAACTTGAAACAGCTCAGCTGCTCTTGGCATTTTCTCTTTGATTCCTGTTAGCTTTAGTACACACTGCTTTTATTGACACTATTTCCATCTCTATCCACCTGCCTTAGCCTGGATGCACAACCTGCAATCCGATCGACTCTGTTTGGAACTGGTGCTTAAAACACAGACATGATTTTGTTGTTTGCAGGAAAATAAAACTTGGCCAGCAATAGTCGCTTTTCCCATAAGCTAAATCATGGTTGCTCCAATGATGTGGTTAAACAACAGTGTTGCCTATTGTCCATCCATAAAAGGTGTCAGACGTTTCATTGCAGATTTAAAGGTAACCAAGGTCATGCCTGCATGGGTGGTGCAGACAGCCCCATTCTCCTCTGCTCAAGCTCTTAGTTGCCTGGATATGAGCCAGCTCCTGTCAGGAAATCATAAAGCCCCATAAGTCTAACACAGTTAGCCTTCGCCAGAACTACTAATGCTCTAATGCGATTATGCAACTTCTGGACGGCAGCGCCGGAAAAGAAAAATCTTGGTACACATAGATGTAGCAATGCTTTTTTCCTTCAAACGACAACTTACTGATGGTTTGGACTTTCCAAAAAGCCACCGAGGAAATTTGCAGCCATATATTTTATCCTCCTGCCCAGACACGATATCCTTTGTACATACAGTTTTCCTAAGGGTATCTTGTGTACATTCAGAGATGCATAGGTCATTTGATGGGAGGCCAACACAAGTGGAAAGAGCATCTTGTTATTGTCAGAAGTCTCTTCGCTCCTGATAATAAAGCAGTGTAGAATGGTGTATTTCTAATGTTATCACAAGGAGCACAATAAAAAATCAGTTAAAGCATCTTGGGTTAAATCCAGAGGTGAAAAATCAACCTGTGCTCTGAGCTTGTGCCACAACCTATTTTCACCTCAACTACTTGTCCATGGATGACTGGTCATCTGAGATGGGAATCATGTTCCCCATCCTCAGCCTCTGCAAAATTAGGAATCTTAAGAAGGGATCTGTTTTTAAGGATAATATGAAGGCATGGTTGGAACAATCTAATGCTCTCCATTGGCTATAGAAGAAGCATATTTAATTGGCTTTACTAAACACTTAACTGACTATGAAGTGACTCTGACCTTCAGAGTCCAGCCATGCCAGCCCCTGAGCACAGATGTGATCTGAACATGGTGATCTGATGTACAACTTGAATTCAGATTTTCTACTATTAACATTAATTTAAGGACTATTGCTTGTAAAGATAATTCATGATAAGATTAGGAGGAAAACACAGAGCAGCCAATGATCTCACATCAGTTCTTTGCTTGTGTGACTCTATGCCTCATGGTGTTATTTGTGCTGAGTTTTTGCTGTGAACTTCAGTGGCAGAGAAACATTCACTGTGTTAATGTCTGCACAAAACGTGTAGCTGCTTTTATGCACTAGAATAAGTCAGACCTCCAGTGAGTGTGTGCTTTTATGCTTGCAATGATCTATCCCAGACCACAGCGTAATTCAATTAATGCTGTATTTCTGTTTAGCGTGTCCACCAGCAATTCACATAAAACCCATTCCATCAGCTGCTCATAAAGTGCTCGCCAATAAATCCTAGCCTAGTGGCTGCTTAATGAAGCAGAAACACATCTGGGTTTGGGGCTGAAGTGCTTAAGCCACCACCCAGGGAGGCAGGGCAGCATGCGGAGGCACAGCACAAAGGGGATGTTGACAGTGAGATGCCCCCAGAAGGTCTGGGACAACACTGGTGACTTTGCCCTTGGGAACACCAAGGACAGATAGAAATGGTGGCAGTGCATGGAGGGGCTGCGTCCTTCTTTGTGGCTTTTGTAAAAACACACACATCCAGGAGCTGGATATCATCCACCCCGATGTGACCTTTCAAGGTGCAATTCAATTCCTTTCATTACGATTATTGCATTGGGTGCTGTTATCCAGTTGTCTGCTTTTCTGCTTGTTGGTATCTCTCTAATTTTCCCCTACAGTTCTTCTCTTTGCTGGATGGCTGTTGAGAGCTTTCAGTTCCACTTAGTTTTGACTTCACTGAAATACTTTTTGACGTGCAGAAAAAAAAAGCTAGAGCAGGGATTTTGTTCTCTGTCCTTTCCGAGGTATGTGAATTTGCTTGCATACTGCTGTGTAGACTATGCACAGCTCCTCAAGAGAGAGAGAGGAAGAATGTTTTGATCCTCAGACACTGCAATTTCATAATCTCTTTGTGCAACACATTCAAAATTTAACAGTAAGAAAAATTAGAATATGTGTAGGATGGATTACGCACCACAGCAGTGAGTCTTTGTAATTTTCCCTCTTAAATATGACCTTCAGCGTGGCTAAATTTTTATTTTTGTTTTTCCTTCCTTTTGCTCTGAAATGCATATCAACACTACAGCGTTGTCCAGTTCCTGCTTGCCAAGATTGCTTTCATTTGGATCTGCAGGCAGGATGCTGAAATCTGTAGAATTACCCTGTGGAAGACACAACCTTTATTCTCAGGCTAGATCATCAGTGGAATCTCTCTTTCTCACTTGCCTCTCATTTTAGTTTCCCTCTTTTACCAAACAAGAATGTAATATTGACTGTTAAGTATTTTTATTGAACAGGAGTGGCCAGAACCGCATGCACAGCCCCAGATGAGAAAACAATGCTGTTTCTGACAGCACATTTAATACTTTATATCTATTTGATGTATTCCACCTGATACCCCTCAGAACCACATTAGTTTTTCCATGACAATGCTGAATTGGTTCACATCTATACTCTGATGGACTAGTATACTATAGTATAATGTTCTGGCAACTTTACTGGATTAATTATGCCTAGTTTCCATGTGTGTGACCTTATAAATTTAAAATATTAAATCTCATCCATTTCTCTTATTTTAGTTCCTGTTTAACTATTTCAGTAGATTGTAGTCCTGTGTATCATAATGCCTCCCAGTTTTTGTCATCAGTTTAATTAGCATCCTCTGACTTTTTCCTAAGTTAATTAGTGAAAACACTAAATAGGATCATTCTTATCTTCTAGTCTTTGAAAATCTCATCAGAAAAACTCTTTCCTTCTCTGTCTTACTGACATTCTCTCATTGTTTCTCATCCTCTTACTTACTTTATAGCTACAGTTCTTCCTTGGTTCTTCCACTGAAACAGAAACTTCTTTCAGAGCGTCTTCCTAATAATTTCATTTCTATTTAAAGGGGTCAGTCTGACATCTAAATCAGTAGTTTCCAGAGGACAAATGTATGTTACAAACTGCTATTTTCCATACCAGTGACAGAGACGAAAATGTTCATAGCCAATGACATATGCCATGAAGTACTCTATCACCTTGGAAAGATAGCATATGTTTTGAGCAGGAGGTTGGACTGCACAGTCCCCTGATGCTCCCTCCCATAATAACATTTTCTGTGATTAAAAAAAAAAAAACAGATTGGAGAGACCAGGAAAGGAGAACGGTCTCATTTCTTGGCTAGAAGAACAGGTATCCCAGATAGGCTGCACAGTCTCCAGCTTTCTCTAGGCTGGACAAAGCCCCATTTAGACAGCATTGATGTCACAGCTTATCCTGCTTTGAACGTGAACTATCTTATGATTCTGTGACCTCATATCTTACTGGAGTCCATCTGCCCATAAAGAAAAATATCTATGCTCCAGGTTACCTATGTCAGAAATAATAAAAAAAAAAGTTCTGCAAGGATAAAGCATCCTATATATACATTCCCAGCTGAAATGAACCTGCCATCACCCTTCACTGACTCCAGAAGGGATGCTTATAAGTGCCCAGCTTGGATTTGCTGTGACTTTATATGGCTAAAGTTGATCAAATGAACCCTCTATCAAACCACAGAATCCTTAGATTTGGAAGGGACCTTTAAAGACCATCTAGTCCCACTCCCCTGCAATGAACAGGGACACCTATAGCTCCATCAGGTGCTCACAGCCCTGTCCAGCCTGACCTTGAGGGTCTCCAGGGATGGGGCATCCATCACACCTCTGGGCAACCTGCGCAGGTGCCTCACCACCCTCACTGCAGAAGACTTCTTCCTTAAATCCAACCCAAATCTACCCTCTTTAAATCTGAAACTATTTCCCCTTGTCCTATCATCACTTTCTATAGTACTTTACATTTCACAAATTGCTATGTTAAAAACAACGTAATAGAAGACACTCTTATTACAGTTACATCCACATACATTTTCGCAAGTCACTTGACTGGTTTTTTGGATAGATATCTTTTTTACTTCTGGAACTGAGAATGAGAAAAAAAAGAAAGGGATCTGAATGTCTTCTGGCTTTTTTTTTTCCCCTATACCATTTCATATGAGAAACACTTCACTATTCTGTCTAGAGTTATTAGGAAAAAGCTTTCTGCATGATCATGTTCAGAGAACATAAAATAAAGCTGTCTGAATTGTTCAGAATAAACCTCAAGTTCCTCACATACACTCAAAACAAACCACCACGTGCATGTAACATACCACAGAGTCTGCACTTTCTCCCATCCTATAAATAGTAAATATGGAGGAAAACGTTGGTAAAACGTCGCCTAGGGATGGAGAGTTACTGAGATCATGATGCAATGCCTGGAGCCAAAGGCTGAAATCTCTTTGTGTAACACTGAGAAGATTTTTTTTGCTTTCCTGAGGGCAATATTTTCCTCTTCAGTTGTTCAAAACAAAATGCCAAAAAAGTATTCTGAAGACATCCCCTGCAATCATTTCCCACACAAAAGTGTACTGCCAACATGGTTTCATTCCATTTTGCCTTTAGACACCAGCTATTAGTGAATAATGTGCAGGTTGCATGTGCTTCATACAAATAATAGAAAACAATCAGAATCACAAATGGTATGTCTGTAAAGTTAAAGTATGTAAAACACAGAAAATGCCACAGTTAAGGTTTGTTCATACAACTTGACCTTGCCTCTCTTGTTGCTCTGTCCTGAGCTGCAGTCATTGCATATTGTTTTCAAAAGGGATATGATGCAATTATGCTACTTCAATCAGCTGCTTTGTGCCTCCACTAGAAAGCATTGCATTCCCAAAAAGCTCCTATGGACTGCTTATTTTCCCCTTGAGTCTTCAAGCCTTCCATCCTTGCTATCTTCCACTTCTGCACTTCTAGAAAAATAAACAAAATAAATGAAGAAACCATCCTATGAAAGGAAGACCTGGATACGCCTTGCAAGGTTTCTCACAGTGGAAAGTAGGAGAGCTGGGATTATTGCTTACTTTAGAATTATTTTGGCCTTTGTGTGAGGAAGCTCAGTTTAAAACCAATTGGAAAGTAGCAGTAGAAATCTTCACATCCTTCCACAGATCCTCTTGAAGTGATCAATGCTTTCCATTGGATTCTTGGGCACTAGTGCTGCTATTTGGGTATTCAGTGCTCCAGTAATGAGTGCTATCTCTATAGTCTGTAGAAACGTAACTCCCAAGGTTATAAAGGCTGTTTGCCATTGCAGAGAGAAAGTGAACAGGACACAGAATCACAGCTCAGAACCTTAATTGTGGGATCGTTCTGCCAATTTTCCCATGCTGTTTTCCTTTCCTCCTTTTCTCCTTCTTAATTCCTACATCAAACAGGAGGATTACCCACGGATGTGCATGGTACAAACGCCCTGACAAAGCATTTTACATTGCTCATAAGGAGGTTTATGAATCTCTTGCGAAACTGCTTCTGTCTGAAAGAGTTTTGAAAACTGCATTCTTCTTTCTATTAGTTCTCTTCCTTAGCCTTGCAAACACATATGGAGTGGATTAACTTTACACAGTTATTTTCTGTCAGTTATTATTATATGTGTCATGAGGTTTATTTGGAAAGGAAAATCAGGGTGCTGCTTCTTCAAGCATTAAACAGATGTTTAATGCTAACGGTGAAAACAGCCCCCCTGAAATCAATTTAATTATCTGCATGTGGGAGGCTAAACAAACCTACATGCACTTGCAGGATCAGGGCCCTATTAGTTAAAAATAATGCATGTATTGTGCAAATGTGCAAGATTTCCATCTAAGGCAGTTGATCCAAGACTAGTCGTAGAGACATTAATTGCTGTTTCTTTTTCACACTGACCTCTTGATAAAACGTATAATGAAAAAAGGGCAGCAGATAGATCTGAGCACAGAAATAGCAATGTTTCATTGCATTTGCCTGTGTATTTTCAGATGTCACCAGCATATGGTGGCTCCCCCTCCACATTCAACCTTCTCCTCTCTAAATCTAATTAAAATTGATTGAGAAGGGAGCTATGTAGCTATGAATCTTTCTTCTTCTTTGGCATCACGTATCAAAAGGTGACAGGTCTATCGTATCACAGCAGTGAACCCTTGCCAGATGCCTGAGTCATACTGCATTTCTTCATGCAGAGAGACTTGTTATTATTCTTACACTTTCTAACACGTGGCATAATTACAGAGCACACTGTAGCTGTAATATATTTAGGAATTTCTGCTGCCTGTACTATGCTTTGTGTAATGCTGGAGGTATTTCCATGCTTTATTTTTTTTAAACTGGCATCTAGACTTATTTCAACTGTTTGTACTCATACATATTAGTAATTTTGTGGATACATAAAACATAAATAGTTTATTTTAATTAATTATTTAAATAAACAATAAAAAGAAAATTTAAGCTTGTCAAGAATAGCATGTTTGGTTCTTCATTCTTTTAAATGACTTTTAGTATATCGTGTTTCCTTTCTGACAGGAAACAGGGATGGACTAGGAGTAGGCTGAGAATTTTGTCCCATGGAGACTATAGGACTATATCCCTTATGTGCTTATCTAGCCTTCCTCCCCCAACTTTAGGGATGGCGCAGCACCCTGAACAAAGTGCATTCCCACAAAAGAAAAAGGAAAAGAAAAAGGAAAAGTAAAAGAAAATTAAAAAAAAAAAAGAAAAAGAAAAAGAAAAAGAAAAAGAAAAAGAAAAAGAAAAAGAAAAAGAAAAAGAAAAAGAAAAAGAAAAAGAAAAAGNAAAAAGAAAAAGAAAAAGAAAAAGAAAAAGAAAAAGAAAAAGAAAAGGAAAAAGAAAAAGAAAAAGAAAAAGAAAAAGAAAAAGAAAAAGAAAAGGAAAAAGAAAAAGAAAAAGAAAAGGAAAAAGAAAAAGAAAAAGAAAAGAAGAGAAAAAGAAAAAAAAAGGAAGAGAAAAGGAAACAGAAGAGAAAGAGAAAAAGAAAAAGAAACAAAAAAGAAAAAGAGAAATGACCATTGTTCTTTTCATTCAGGATTGTAGAACACTAATTGAGCTAAATAATTATAGCATGAGTGAGTCCTCTTAAATCCTGCACAATTTTCCTCAGGTATTCATTTGTATGAGAGTGCAGTAAGAAACTGATGGCATAATTTGACTGTTTAGGTTAAATTATGCTTAATGCCTTTAAAATGAAGGAGGTAGAGAAAGAACGATGTGGGGAGAGAAAGGGTGAGAAAACAATGGAAAAAAACTGATTAATATTGCCATGAATAAATAGCTCCCTTCAGGGGACAACAAACGGGGTTGATGTGCCATGCATACCAGAAGCTGGAAATATTTTCAGAGCATGGGAATTGATTCACTGCTTCTTCTAAAGTAATTTTTATTTCCTTATTCTCCCACACACCTAGTCAAGAAAACAGATAGTTTAGGGATGGAGAAACTGAGATGCTACCTCCCAAAATCATTCGTGCATTAATCTATGTAAAATTGTTGATGTGGAATAAAAAACAACAAATCTGAAGTCTTAAATGCAGGGCATATTTCTGCATATTTACATTTATCTTAATCTGCTTCTCTACACTTAATGTACCAAAAATCAGAAGACTGATTCTTAACAACATACAAAACAGGAAATAATGAACACTTATGCAAAGCATTACAAATTAGTTCGCAAGGACTAACATGAGCCTCACCATCAGTGAGTGATCCTACTTGGAGTCATCTGAACTCTTTCATCAGACAACTAAGTGTACAGAATCAGGCTCATATGGCTGAATTAAAATGTTAATAACACTTTAAGTTTCCTTTTCTTCTAGGCATTGTGGTCTCCTGTTTTCTATGACATATTGTTACTGGCGTTTATTGAGAAGGGTTCAGGCAATATCAGATCCAAGTTTTTTCCTTACCTACAATAATGAAACTCAGAGTAGTGAAAAATGAAGTATTTTCCTGCCTATTTTTTTTATGTTTCTTTTCCTTCATAGATTTCTCTCTAAGTGATGAAGAGAGGAGGTTCAAAACAAAAGCTTCCTCCAAGCCAAGACACTTTAGATGTTGAAAGACATCCTTAAGAAGACAAATTAAACACTGCAAATGTTGAGCTCATCCTGCAGGATGCTGACCTTTCAAGGGCACCCACCTTGAGGTCTCATCCTAGACATGCCTTGTGCCACCAATTTGTTCTCCTTGTTCCTAAAGATTTTATTGAAGCCATTGCTTATTGAAGATAAAAATGAAAACGATAATCAAAGTGAAACAGAAATGAAAGATTTATTCTTGTGAAGTGGCTAATGTGATTAGCTTCATTGTAGGGAAGTGCTACTGAAACTGCAGTTTTGATCTCTCTCTAGCTTGGGAACTGTAGCCATGTTGAACAGCATGCTTTCAGATCTCCGCGCTCTGGGCAAGGGGAACCTTTGAAATGTCTTTTTATTTTTTGCTTTTTTTTTTTTCCTTTCTTTCTTGAGTGAAGAGGGTAACTAGAGAAGATATTTAAAAAGCCTAGATTTCATTCGTAGTCTCTAACTAAGCTCTTTGTAGGGACAGTCTTTGTGGTTTCTGTTGTGACCACCACCATCAGGCCTGATTGTTTTGAGCTTCTGGCTTTTGAATGCAGTGATAATAATCCCTTATCTCCCAGAGCACTTTACAGAGGTAAAAGAATATGTTCTATTTCACAAATGGATATTTGAATACAGAGAGTTAAGAGACCTCTTCAGTAACTCCAGCAAGTCAGTAATGGAAGTATTGGACTAATGGAGTAATGGAGATCAACAGCTCTCCAGATTTTGTTGGAAATGAGGTACAAGAGTAGAAAGTACACAAAGAAAACCACAGAATCATAAAATAGCCCTGCCACTGCCATCACCCATGTGTTAAGCAAAGTTGATATTTTCTTCAAGATCTGGAGCAGCCTTCACTGGTCCTCCTCTGTGCAGAATACAACCTTTTTTTCCATTTAGTTCCCTGGAGATATGTTTATTGTGAACATTACTGAACTCTTCTCTCTGTTTTTTCTTGCTATAATCACAGTGGTGGTTGCTTGGAACTGGATTTTAAGTGTTAAAAGCTATACCTTCCCAGAAAGTTTGAGCATACAGCATTTACTTGAAAACAGCAAATTCTTACAAAGAAAGATGACAACTAAAGCTTGCTATTAACTAATAAATTAAGACCCAACTTGTTAGTCAAGAAATTTGCCCTCTTTAAACTCAGCGCAGGACAGTGTCATACCACAATGTCCTTTTGCTCATGCACTGTGTGTGGGGAAAGGAAATGAATGACAGAGGCAGCTCATCTGACCTGAGGTATTTACAAAGCAGATAATTACCTCTTTAATTATCTCTGACATCTGCTGATCATCCCACCACGGTCAATGGAGACAAAGAGATGCTCCTACGGCACATTTTATCCCCCATCAAGTAGATGCTTAAAATGTATACTGTAGTAATCTGTACTGTGGTACTCTGTGAGAGTCTTTTAAATGTGGACGCCAACATTGCCTAATGCCAAAAGTTAGAAGCAAACAATTCCCACCCCAAACTCCTATATCTTTGAAAAATTATTCTTATTTCTTGGCTTGTTGCAAATAGTTCTTATTGCTTGAGTTTATGTAAATTGTACATACATCTCTAGGTTGGAGCAGAGAAATAACTGCAAAACAATAGGTTGAGGAGAGGAGACGTATGTGCTGAGAAGTCAGTGGGTGAAAGTATCCCAAGGAATGATAAAACCTGGAGAAAAGTAGAATCTGTAAGACCTGATACATTCAGGAACTAAGAGAACTGTGATAAAACTGGGGACTTGCGTGGTTGAGAAAGTAAGAATATTTAGGCAGGTACTGCATAGGAAACCATATAATTAAAAGACATAAGGATGCTAGGGATGCATGGTGGGGAATGATGCAGAACAGTGTATATATCAGATGAGTAATCCATGGGCTTGTGACATGATGTGGCTGTGCCCTTGACCTCTGCAAGGCAGAATATCCAAGGCTGTGAGACAATGGATCTCACTTACACCTCAAATTACATTTTGGAGCAAAAGGTCCCAAGTGTTGGGTGAACTCGCGACTTGGAAATCAATAAGGCAGCATTACAGAGTACATCTGATGTTTGCAAACCTTTATTATTACTAACACGTATGGATGCCTGAAAAAAGGAGGCCTGGAATGTGGGGCTACAAAAAAGCTTTTTGCCTCTCTTTGTCCAAAGCTCTTATGTCTTTGTAGGATGATAGGAAAAAAATGTCCAATGCAACTTAGCCATTACTAATTTTTTTTCCATAACAGTTATTTCTTAGTGATCTCACACAGTGTTTATAGGGGAGCACTGTCCAGACGGACTATTTGAAAACCTCAAGATCTTATTCAATTTTATAGAAGAGAAATTAGTGTAGAAACCACCCATCCAACAGAAGACAAGAAGCTCTCCTTCCAAACAAAGAGTTTAGTTACCTTTTTGATGTTTATTAATGCAAATTGCACCTCTCGAATCAATATGAGATCTTGGTGTTACATGGTTTCTTCTATACATTTTGCTATCATACATTCGTCCTGGATTCTAATAAAAAAATGTTAAAGTCTTTGAAAATGGTTAAGTCGTGGTTTTATAAAGACAATGCTTCATGTAGAGTTTCCACATTGGAATGTAATGTAAATACGCTTTACAAAGACTTTCCACAGGTTAAAAGTTAAAAATGAGGCTTTAGCAGAATATCCTATTTGGGCGCCACAGCTTGCAACTTCCACCAACAATCTCTTTGTATTATAGGATTTGTAAATCAACTTTGAAAATTTTCTTCAGGCTAAATTTTGGCATAGAACGTCACAGCCAAGATTTGGTTTCACTAAAACTCATTAAAAGCGATTTGATGTTTTAAATTACACTGAAGCAAGAGAGGAAAATTTCTATTTTTGTGGCTTTCAGCATTTCCTCTCTACAGTCCCATCTAATTTGAATTAAAATGCATCTGAATAACTGTGTTGTGGTACCGCTTTCTTTTTTGTGGTGTTGCCATTCAGCCTTTCTGTGGGTGAGACAGCCCTTTTCTAATCTCCAGAATGTGCAGCTCAGCTGCTGAACATGGCTGGAAAACATTTCTGTTTCAGAAGTGGTTTTCTTCTTTGAAAATGGTATAAAATATATGGCCACCTAATACCATCTGTGTCCAGCTGAAAGCCCATCTAATTCTCCCTGCTAACCTCAGTGGACGTTGGAAGAAGCTGTGTAAGAACCAAATGTCATTACTTTAGATTATTTTTTATTTAAACCGTGGCATGGATGATTGGAAGAAGGAATGACAGATGAAATTAAGCATTGCTAGGAACAAAGAAACCCATACGAAAAGAAAAAAAAACATAAATCTCCATTTTTTTTTATGGGCTCTACATTAATTTTTGCCATTCAGAGCAAGGATCCTGGGGACACTGCAGACTGGTGGAGCACTTATAAGTTGGTAAAAGGCAGAAAGGTTTTTAGGAATGGTTAGGAGGTGAATGGAGATCCGAACCACCACTACAGCTCTTTGTAAATCTACATATGTAGTGTCTTCTGAGAATTATATTGCCAGAAAACAGATATTAGAGAAGGAGGGAAAAAAGAAATAAGTAACCCACTCACTCAAAGATGGCAAAGATAGAAAAAGGTGTGTAACAATGTCTGCAGTAAGAAAGAACACTATAAAATAGTCTCCTTAGCTTGGCAATGACTGGGATGGTCGCGACCAGAGATGTAGAAAACAATTAATTATGTTGAAAAAGTGAACAGAGGATCAGTATTCTTCCTTTGTTGAAATGTATGGACTAGGGATGAACATTTCAATTATCAGGCAACAGATTCAAAACAGAGTGAATTACTTCTTCACTAGTAGCATAATTAAATTGTCCCAGAAAGCTGTGGAAACTTAGACGATTGATCTCAAAAACTGACTGGACTTTTTCAACGATTATATATCAGTTAGGAGCTATTAACTGCAGCGTCAAGTCCTTAAACCACTGACAGCCTGAGGGATTTGCCAGGGGAAAGATTTAACTATAAATGTCTTAGCTATACACTTTCTCTAAGGATCTGCTCTGACCTGTATTATAGATGAGGTATTAGTCTAGATGAATTTTATATCTGGCTCTATACAGCTGTTTTCAAGATCTTTTCTTAGTATACTTTTGGGTTTATGAATTCGAACACTGGAGAAATGTGTTTGATTAATAAAGGTTTATAGCCTGTGAGAAGGGAAGTCTGTTCTGAAAACCTTAAAAAAGCATATAAATCTACCAAGGAATGTAGACTGCGTAGATTATAGAGATGGGGAAGGTCATTTTTTGCACAATAAATGTAATTTGATACACTCTGTCTTTCACCCACTTAGCCTTTATCCTGCATCTATGAAGGCGGTTTCTACATCCACACTGAAGTCTGCACTCATCCTTGCCCTTGGATGAGCAGGATAATGAATGTGAAACAGATGTTCTCATCAGGATAAGATTCATACTGCCCATTGATAAACAGCTAGAAATTGGGTGTTCAGTCTAGCTTTCCTCAACAGCCAATGATACCATGAAATAAGGGTGTCCTTACAGTCTACTGTCTGAGGCTGTTATTCAGGAGTTGAAAAGACAGGAAAAGAGAATTAATTTTGTGATAGACTGTCGATTTTCAACATGTGTTAATGAGAGATTCTTGTCCCTTCAGCACAGGTTCCTCAAGACCTTTTTTCTTGAAGAAAAATCCATACTGAGACTGGGCCGAGTCACTTGTTGACTCTTACCAAATTATTTACAATATCGGGTTATTGGTTTTTACTTTGAGCATCAAATTGTGGAATGTAATGAAGTTTTTGAAGATCTGTTTTTGCCTAGAAAAGAACTGCTGTTCTCATAGTAACTGAAGAAAAGCCTGAAGAGGAAACCTTGCAATAACACAAATTCTCAGAAAATAAATAAAGAGTATATAGAACTTGCCTGTTCTAGAAACTTCATGCTGCAGGAGCCAAGCTTCAGGTTCATAATACCTTTCAAATTGGTTTAGCTTTTTATACATCCATTTCTCATTTACTCTTTTAATTTATTTTTTTATGATTTCGGTCTACAGCAACAAATTCCGGAGGTTTGGGTTAAGCAGAGAGTCAAATAAAGGGAACATCCAAATCTTTTCTCTGATTCAGGAAGTCTTACTTTGCTAAAATGCCCCCTCACAATCAGTCATGCTTGAGAGGACCTAAGTAGTTGTACTAAAACAATGCAGTTCTTTATCTGAGGACTTAGCACCTGCTTAACTTAATGCACTAAGAGTAGCTCAGTTCAGGAAGCTAATCTTCAGAGATATTGAATCTTCATTGTGAAGACTCTGCTTTTTATTTTTAAAAAAGAGACTGAAGAATATCAATTTCTTGTTCAAGTTCGAAGGTTTTTTAAGTCTTCTTTTCCTTCGAGAAAAAATAGCCAACAACACCCTTTAAGAAGCACCCTGTTTTGAAATTAGTCTCTTTAATCCAAATCAGCAATGGAAAACAACCTTAGAACTGTGAAGGAGCCTCTTAACTCATCTGAAATGTTTTGTTGTTCTGAGCAATTGTATTTTAGTTTTAGGAGAGGTGTTTCTTTTCTGAGAAAAATCCAGAGTATCTATAAAACTCAAGAAACCTATTTCCCATCAGAAGTTCTTGTTAGTTGAAAATTGGTTTAGACCGGTTCTATGAAATGTACTCCTAAAAATGAACACTTGTATAAGCTGTTGCCATGGACTTGTTTTCTTATATAAGAGTACCTGTTGATTTTGAAAAAAAAAAAATAATAAGTGCACTTCAACGCAGCAGCATTTCTAAACCTCTCTGTGAGAGTTTTAGGTAGACGTTGTCAGGTATTGTGCTGCTTGCATTTAATCAGAGCACAGTGAAGTGATTTCAGATGGTAGCGACAACACCAGTTTAAGTCTTTTTGCTTTTGTTCCAAATACTACTGGGCTTCTTTGCCCTAAACCATGGCAAAGTCAAGGTAAAGAATTGCTAGACATGAACATTTTATGGCCTTTTGTTGTTGCAGAAGAGAAAATCTGGCTATATTGTGTTTAATAGTTTCTGTGCACCCAACCAACAACTATTAAAAGATGCGGTCAAATACCAACATGACTTGAAATGCTTCACTGTGTTATGCAAAGTACATGCAGCTTGTGCTTTATAAACCACATTCACAAGGATTTAAGTGCTAAGCCCAAATAATATTTGTGTGACAGTGCTCCCCAAGGGAAATTCAGACATTGCAGTAAGTGATGTAGATGAAACAGAAGCACTATTGTTTACAGCTAGTCAAGATAAGCCTCTCTCTCACAACGGTGCAAAGGGCTGCAAGTCAAAATTATTCTTCAAGTGTAGGGAGTGACCAGGAGCCTGACTGGATGAATAAAGCACAAGACATGTAAGATATATAATACATGTAACATAACATACATAACATCAATATCACAAACACATATCGTGTTTATTACATATACAATGTACATATATGACATATAACTGAAAACAAAAATAGTTCCACATCCCCCAAATGATGGTACAGCACCCTGCTACATAATAGTTATACAATTGGGTGGAGAAAGAGCTATTTGAGCAGACACTAGTTAATACCTGATATTCTTTATTTTGTTTGTAGATACCTAAAGGGTTCCCTTTGGAGCTGTGAGCCCTGTGCAGTAAATACAAATGGACTGAGCCTGTGCTGGCCATGAGGCCTCTAGAAGCTCTCTGTAGACTACTCAGTACTTACGAGTCACAGGATGCAAATCACTTTTAATTACACAATCATGAATAAATTTATGATGGTAATCAGAATGATGTTTCCAATTGCAAGACTGTGGTTGTGTTTCAGAGCCTTTCAAGAGGCTCCATCACTCCTAATTGGAAATCAAACTTGACTGATGTACAAATGAGATGATAAAAACCCTAAGAATTTCATTTTAGGACTATATCTTATAGCTATGCTTTTCTCTATGATGCCATTGAGAATTGTCCTAAGGGAAAAACAGAAGACAAAACTACAGAATGTTTGCATAATCCCAGGTTTAGAGATGCTTCATAGTTAAGATTTGTATATATGGCAGCTAGCTGGAGCTCCTGTAGCCCAGTGCTGAACATACAGTCATTTGCATTGATTTTGGAAAGCATCTGTCATTGCACAAACTCTGCATGCTTGGATAGACCTACTACACATGAGCTGTCCATAGAGGTCTTTATTACATGCAGTACTATAGCCTTCATTTCTAGATACTTTTTACTAAGATATATGAATACAGTAGGTATAGCTTAAATCATAAACTATTGACTTGAAAAAAATCAGGATATGCTTGGAAGATTAAACACAAACAAACTGATGTATATTGAGAAATTCCCACCTACTCCATGAGATTTAGTAACTGAACATAGTCTGATTTTAGCATCACTTTGATTTTAGAGATAAAAGCAGTTTGTCTTAAATATTCCTGAGTGTGGTTTACATAACACGTTTCATGGCACAATTGACATGAGTGTGGCACAGCCAGGGTTATCCTCCCTGGTTGACATCAACTCTAACTTCCTTTATATCCATTAAGAAAAATATAATTTTTTTCATGTGGATTTGCAATAGGTTTTCAACATTTTAGTTGATTTAAAGGATGGTTAAGTTTGACAAGCACATTTTTTAACACATGTGACGCTGCTGACTTGAGCCCTGCTGCATTTTTAAATCCAAGCAGCCTGGAATGAGGCTTTTTGCTTGAATCTTTATTCTACTGAAGACAGTGGAAGAAGTCCATTCACTCCAAGGGGAAAAAAATGTGGCAGTAGTGAAGAAGTTTCTGCCTGAAAATGACTTGTATGGGATGTGATCACTGTTTTGCAGGTGGTTTGGTTTTCCTCTCTAGGGTCTGTCTGCAAATTTTATACTAAAGGACATCTGGCTAAATGTTTAATGAAGAAAGTTAAGCTAAGCTCCTGTCTTACAGAGGCGGCTTATTCTTTACTGACTAAGCTGGATTTGAGAACTTGGAAATATCATGTAAGTCCCGAAAAGAAAGAAATTGTTACCTTTCAGGCAGATTGATGCAATGCATTGCACTGACTCACTTTGTTATCGAGCTAAAAAGTGTGACCCATGCTTATTAAATATCATATGTTCGTGTTTGGCCTTTAGGATGTATTTCTGCTTCACTTGAGCCAGAGCTGACTTTGTCTTATTCTATCACCTGTGACCATATAAAGTCACAGAAGACTTAAATCTTGAGAACAGAACAGTCCTTTCTTCCACCTGTCCTAAAGAGTAAACAAAAAGGTATTTTTTCAGATTAAGGGGTGTCCCCTCATCCCCATGGCATTAACACTAAGAGGAAGAGGGAAGCTTACTTCCTTGCAAAATATCCCATAAAGTGGTGCTTAAAGCTTGCCTGTGGAAGGACATGGAAATATATTTTTATCTCCTTGTACTGAAGTGGAAATTAAAGTTATGTTACTCATCTCCTGAGACTGATTTAAATACTGCTACTCTTTGAAGGCTGCTGATGTGCACCTTTTGTGTAGATGACCTTAGCAATAAGTGTACTCAACCACAGCCCCTTGCAGTCTGCAAGGCTTGACTCCCAGGGACGGGAGCTGTGATTTTGTAGCCTGCTGTCTGGGACATTTAGGTAGGGGTAAGGAATCTAAGTATGTTTACTTTGACCTCCATTTGCTTTTTCTTTCTCTTTCTTTAACCCAGTAATTATCTTAGTTGGACTAGACTATCTTAGAGGTCTTTTCCAAGCCCGGTGATTCTATGATTCTATCTAAGGTAAAGTACGTAACCAGTTGTGGAAGAAAATAATTTCTTAACTGATGTTTTCCTGCTCTTTAGCCCTAAATTACAATTATACAAAGTGCTGTACCTGCAGCCCTCAGAGAGGTGTCCTCATCCGTGAAAAAGACAGGTTAAAATGAAGAAAAAATCCTTCCTGTTGACATATTTCCTTGGCTTGTCATGTTAATAAGCTCGATGCTCAACCAGGCTATTAAATGCATAGGTGCTTTGTTACTCTATGTGATAATTACTCCCTGAGGTGGCCATCTAACTTCTAATGATAGCTAGTGCTGATGGTTGCAGTGCCAAATTCCTCTTGTATATTGGTTCCTCCTCTCTAACAAGGGAAATATCATTTCGTGCCCACAATGGAATCTTGTGAGAAACTGACAAAGTTATGTCAGTTTGCTCAGGGTCTTGCCCAGTTGAGTTTTGAGTAACTCTGAGGCGTCTTGGTCTCTGTGCCAATGCTTGTCCACCATCATGGTGGCAAAATTTCCTTCTCTCCAACTGAATAAGAACTTGTGTCTGCTATCTTTAGTTCCTACACTGTGGCACATTTTAGAAGCATCTGGCTCTGTCTTCTCTAAACTCTCCCACTACAAAGCTGATGGCAGCCTTAAGATCTACCCTAAGACTTTTCTTAAAATGAGCAAACATTTTAAGAGACAAAGAGCATTTGTCTCTTTCTCTCCTTGACATTCTGATGTGACAGATGCTCATCTGACTATAGGATGTCGCATAAATATATAGAGAGGAATTGCTCTGGAAGGGCTCTAACAGGTCCTCTAGTCCCTTCCTCTGTTTCAAGACCAGGACAGATATTTCCGTATCATTTCTAACAGATTTTATTGATTCTGTGACCTGCAATGTAAATGTCACTGTCTCTTAAAGCCAGAGTCCCATGATCACTCTTGGTCTCAGCCTCCTCTTTGTACAGCTTAACAATTCAACCAAACAACTTGATCGCTCTCAGATCTCCTTTCTGGATTCCCTCTGCCTGAACCTCAGTTTTCTTCGTCTGTGGTGTCTGTAAATGCGCACAGCACTCAGTGAAGCAGAAGGGCTTGTTTATGCCTCCCCAAAAGGTATTTATATCTACTATTACCTTTCTACTTATAAGGCTTTCACTAATCCTGGAGTTCTGGCCAACAGGTAACTTATTTTCATAGGAAACAACAGGATACAAATGTGTGGAAAATGTTTGCTTTGGACAAATGGAAACATATATCTTAAGGTTTTGAAGTTTTCGGTGAATAGTGATGTCTGGGACAGGTGTACAGTGGAGTCTCTCAGATTCACATGAATCAGAACAGATGCCTCTATCTACTCAGCACATCTGGCTCCATAGGAGCTCTAACATGGTGAGGCGCGTAATACTAAGCTGCCACTGGGCAATGAGCTCGTCATGTCAGAAGATAAAGTTCAATTTGGACAAGTAACTTCAAGAGCTGAGAGAGGGTTTGGTTTGAACCAGTTCCTCACACCTGGTTGACAGTAGCCTGAGAGAAGTTCATGAATTTTTCTCTGTCTATCATCAGCAATTTGTTTTCTTTATAGTTTATTTGCCATTCACGGTAGTTAAGTTTTATTGATGCTTGGACCAGAATTCAGTCTTAATTACTACAAAAAATGTTGTAGCTAGACTTTTTAGAGTTAATGTCTAAGTAGAGAAAAACAAATATTAAAATGTATTTTTAAAAAATTCCTCCCTGTGTTTCCCTTGATTTTTTCTACACTGATTGAAATACAATCTCTTTCTGACAGGCACTTGTCTTGTATCTCTAGTGTGCATTGTAGGCTGCAGGCTCCATGCTGAATCACGTCTAATGGTTTAAATTCCTTTTTAGGATATGTGTGCTCATGACTGATGTAATCAAAGACATTAGCTAGATCATAGGAGGTAAATGCATGCTCACAAATGAAACTTCATAACGTGGCAAGATTTTCTAATCTGGGAGTTTCAAGTTAGATAATTATATACAAGCATTTAAAGGAATGTCCTTGATTTCAGGAACGATGACTCAAATGGGGGCTGTTTTTCTAGAATTGCTCTTCACATCCATTACTCAAAGTGGTCTTTTGTGGGCAATTCTTCTTAGGTACTCAAGTATGAATCAACTGTCTACAATCAAATTATTTAGAATCTTCAGCTAATTTTACTTGAACCTCAAATTTAATCCTGGCGGTGATAATACCCTCCAGATCAGATATACCAATGTTCAGATCTGCTGCCCATTTCTTGAAAAAGGCCAGTTCCTTGTCAAGTGCAGAATTTAAAGGTCTGAGATCACCAAAGCTTATGAGTTTGTACAACATTTCTGGAAGCTCGCCAAAGCTGTAATGCAAGCCTGGCCTTTTTAATGCTCATTGAATTGTATCATTAACCTTGGAATAAAAAAATATAGGACCATTTTTCAAGCTTATGTTGATAGTTAACATGCACAAGTCATAGAAAGCAAACAGCAGCCTTCGCCTGGACACCTACTCTTCATTTGCACATGTTAATTACTTACATTTGCATACACATATGAAAACAGAGCACTTTCCCATTAGAGCTGATCACATTCCTCATTAAGTTAAGTAAATATCCCCAAAATACAAACATGGTTGTAGCTAAATTTAACATTGTTTTACATAGACTAACAGCGTTCTTCAAGATTTTGGTTATAATGGGTAGTAGCTCTAAAGGAAAAAAACTGCAAGCTTTGATACTGAAAATAAGTCAGTCTCTGGCCAGATCACCTCCTGATTCTGTTAAGGTTTTGGTCTGGAGTCATCAGAGATTGGAAAGTTGAACATCTTGATAAGGGTTGCTCATCTGTATGTAGCTAATATGTGAATGGTGAACACAGTTCTACTCTGCTCTCATATCACTTCTGAATCAGCACAAGCTCTGCAGACCCTTCCATTCTAAACAGTGATAGAAGGATGAGAAGTGATGGTCTGTGGATTGTATTTTGGTGGGTCTGGTTAAAAAAGAGATTTGTTTTTTAAAAGGTGTTGTGAGGTCATTCAGACTACAATGCAAGCACCCTGATGATACAGAAATTCAGCTCGGAAGATCACAGATCAAGGAATCATAGAATCATAAAGGTTGGAAAAGACCACTAAGATCATGTAGTCCAACCATCAACCCATCCCCACCATGCCCACTAACCATGTCCCTCAAATGATGAAGAGGACATCGCACCAGGATGACTAGTTAGCTTAAATCCATAGCTTATATTGGAGGAGTAATACCTAAATTGCATACCATAGATTTTGAAAATAGCTTGGTGCCAGACTAATCAGGATTTTCCAAAACTGTGGGCTCTATACAAGTCTCTAGACATGGTCTGAACCAGTCAGCTGAGCTGGGCTTACATCTGCTTTGCACCAGCACTGCAAAGTAGTTACAGAATATTAATATATTTGTCCTGGTCTGCCAACTTATTGTTGCATCCTGGTATAATGCTGCAAGCAGGAGTGTTGGTCTAAAGAGGGCAATTTGCTGAAACCCTTCTGTATTTCATTAAAGAGCGGGGAAACACATTCAGTTTCCAACATGGCAAGAAGCTGTCAGTAGAGAAGCTGAAATATGCATCTTTAAAAATGGTGCTGGTTAAAAGATATTTAAAAAATCTACAGAAGATAGTAAGCAAAGGGGAGAGAGATATGCAGGTAACAAACCACTGTGGTTTTCCACATAGGAGATATCTTGGCAGAAAAAGCCTCCCAAGTTGAATAAACAGCAGAAGAAATTCAGTACTGAGATACAAAAATAATGTACAGTATCTTGAAATATGCATGTTCATTTTATACTAGTGGCTGTGCAAATTCTACATTAACTGTTTTAACTCCAGTAGAAAATATGTAAGTCATTATAAATAATGCAGTGAGAAGTCTGCTAATTTTAGAGGCAAGGTGCATTGAATAAGATTACTAGGATGCAGAAAGCGAGCAATGGAGAATAATAAAAAATGATGCAAAACTGTATAGACCAAAATTCTCCTTCACTTTGAATGCCATTTACAGTTGGACACAACAGAAATGTGAGTGATTCTGTGATTTGTGGCAGCAGTTATTAAAAAGTGAGGTTATTCCCCTTACATGAGAAAAAAATGAACCAGAACATGAGGAAGGTATATAAAGAAGCTGTACAGATGAAGTAGATGGAGAACTCATGTTAGCACTTTTTAAAAATAGATCAGAAAAAAATTCTTGAAATTGAAAGGTAACATGTTTTAAACCAGAAAGCAAAATAATGTTTGCAGTAAAACCATAATTAAGACCCTTGGAATTTATTGCTACAGGATATAATGGTGATCATAAAGTTAATAACCTTAAAGATGTTTAGTAGAGGTAATGAAGATGAGATTCCAACAGATTTGTATCCTAAACCCTTCTTCTTCCCTTGCCTCAGATGCAACATATCCCTCTTGCTGGATTAATCCTGATTCATATCTGTCCTGGGCAGGGTGGGTGATAGGTATTTCCTCAAGGGATAAAATTAATATGTCAAGATAAACAACTTTTCCTCTTTCTCCTTTCCTTCTAAAAGGCTGGTAGAGTGTGGAGTCAGTTTGGAGACTCACTGGTTGGAACTGAGCAAGACATTAAAAAGAGAAAATGATAGTGAGGTTATCAAGTCAGAAGAAATAAGGATAAGAGGGTCTTGCCTGTTCCTAGAGAAATAGGATTTGCTCATTACTGCAGTACACTTTTCATCTTGGAGTAGCTTCTGAAGAGGCTGAACTCAAATATCACCAGGTCTGGGATATTGCAAAAGATTTTACGAGCATTTCCAGTATCACTCAAACATTGAAGCCAGGCAGCACTCCAGCATTGGCTGAGCAGGGAGGCCAAGAATAAGCCACGGATGAGGACTGCTTTTCCCTTGCCCTGGGTCTGGCTTCCCAGCCAGCTGGAGATGCGTGGAGAAAGATGGAAAGATGGAGAGCCATGCCTGAATGAATGCAGAGGCAGCGGATTGGTAGGTTTGCTGAGGGAAAGCCAGGATTGAAGCCCAAATTTGACATATGAGAACATGAAAATTTTGCAGAACAGCTAGATTAGGAAATTTTGCCAATATTTTCCTGTTTTTTGGAAAGATCATGTGCCATACTAAGTGTGCTACCACTGTAACGGCTGAAGTAGTATATTTCACTGCAGTTGGGAATATTTACTTTATATTCAGAAAAGCTTTTTATTTCCTTTGACATTTTCTTTGAGAAATAAGAATATTTTTTAGCTTCCAATACTTCAAGAGCATATGTTTTTTCCAGAGAATGATGTGTATTTTCAATCTAACATAATTTACTTGGGATCAAACAAAACTATGTGCAAGAATAAAATGTCTCTAAGGGACATTTCATTGTGTCTGTCTATCTTTTTCATACAAACATAAAGCAGTTTGAAAAACTCTTCTGCCATCATGCAGAGTTTGAGATTCTTCAAAATTTGAAAATGCAATAAAGAGCAAAGAAGCCAGAAGTTATCTGAGCTGTGGGGCATCTTGTGCAGATAATCCTTTTTTTTTTTTTCTCACCTGACTGTTCGTTCCCGAGAGCACTGCTGAAAGTTTTAAGCAGAACATTTTGATCGAAAGCCCTCTGCAACCTTTAATTTGTGCAGTAAGCCCACAGGGAAATGACCTTAGGAGCTGCCATGTTGTATCCTCTTGATCCGTCTTTACTGTAGGGAGCCTATAATAGATTAAGTGCTACAACAAGTTTTGAAAAACGTGTTTCTTTGTAATGGGAAAAGATTTCCATGGTGAAATCTCATTTGTCACCATTGCAAAAATCTGTGTTTGAATGTAAAGGTATCTCTTTTTGAGTACCTGTACTCTTTCTGAGTGCTCTTATTGAGTATCTGTGCAGTATCTCTACTCCTACCAATGCGGTCCTCTTACAGGAATTATGTGGAAAAATATGTAGAAATGAGTGAGTTTTACTAATAGGTTAGGCATATTTGCAGCATATTTGAGGGATATTAAGTAGAAAGACTTTGAAGAGGGAGGAGTAGAAATGCATCCTTGAAATTTTCATTTTTCTGTCATTTTAGGAAATGTTTATGCATGCCAGAGTATCTCGTTGTTCTCCTGATGTTTTTATCAGATCCATGCAAAATTCAGTTGGTTCCAGCCTTGAAATGCAAATCTGTCTTACACTGCTCTTGCTGCCAGTAGGAAGACTAAAAATACATATGTAATGATGTTCCTGGAACATTCGCAAATGCCTTTATATGGTTATTCCTTTTTTTTTTCCTGTTACCCAGAATAGTGTTAATTTCACAGGCTCATTTTCTCCAAAATATGTGGAATTGTATTTAAAAAAAAGAATCCTCTGAGGATAAAATGCTTGAACTATTGGAAGAACTTTGCCAAGTAGGTAGGTCACCAAAATGGAGGCTGAAGGATGAAAAGAAGAAATAGGTTTTGCCAATTTATTATGCTTACATCTGTTTTCATGGTTTTCTTGTTACTTAAAATATTCTCAGCAGAAACTCAGAACAGCCCACAAGACTGGTAATTTAGGAAGGCTTATAACTGAGCCAGATCGGTTTAATTTCATTGAACAGAGAAAAATGAGAAAAGCAACTAGAAAGTTAGAAAGAGGAGCATAATCACCATAACCAAAGGCAGTTGTTACAAAGGTTTCTGAGTAAAGCCAACAGAGATTTCAAAAGTGAAGTTTTTTTAAGAATAGTGCCTAAGAATATGGATTTAGGAAAGCATATGAAAGTACTTAATTAAAGGTTGCAGCCAGAAAAATTTTTCTGTTAAAACAAAGTTTAAAAATTGTCCTGAGTGGATGCAGAACTATACTGATTTCAAGAGTCAGGATACTGTTTTTCAGGTAGACTTAATGTCACTATCTTGATTGTCATGATCACAGGAAGCACTCAGCTCTTTGGCAAAACAGACATTTAATAATTTTTTATCCGATTAACCAAGAGTGGCAAGATGAGACACAAGTACTTTATTGCTTATTGGTTAGGTTCTATGTCATATTTCTAAATATAAATGTAGTTATGGAATTCGTCTTGCCTAACTTCAGATAAACAATGTGAATATTTCCATTTGATTTGATTGTCCATGTTGCCCTCAGTCAATGGAGAGAGGAAGCATTGATATGTAATAAATTATCTAATTCTTAAATACGTACTCAAAATTGGCCACATGAATTTTCCCCTACAAGGCCACATTTCTCTCTACTGCCTCTAAAAGGAATTTAGGTAGGATGGGTGTCAGCACCACAGGTGTCTGAAATTTGAAGAGATACATCCTGTCCTGGGTACTAAAATCCAAGCACCCAACTCAGCTTTTTACCTGAAATTTTATTCTTTCTTTACAGTATTTTTAATGTATGACATGGTGATTCAGCTTTAATGACTTCTTTTTCATGGTGTGCACACGTGGAAGAGATTTATGCAACTTGGTAAATTTAGCTTCATACTTGGTGCAATAAAGAATGTTAAAGTGCACTTAAAAGATATAAAAAATCTTGGTTCTCAAACCATTAAATTTCTGTTGTGGGGGTATTTCAGGTGCCTTATTGTAGAAAGTGCTTAAACCAGTCTAAATGGTCATTGGTGACAAGAAATGTCAGTGGAATAATATTTATTGTCTGGATAGCAGTAAGAGGTTAAATACCAGAAGAAGTGATATCAGATAATGGTGCAGAGAAAGATGTGAGAAGAACTGTGTACAAAAGTTTGGAGAAAGAGGCTTTGAGATAATAAAGAGGCTTAATTTAAGATAATAAAACAGACTGTGGATAAATTGGAGTAATTCAAGGTGAAATTCAGTGCCCAGAAATTTCTTAGTCCTTACGTAACATCCTTCATACTTATGAGGATGCTGTGGAGATGGTGTCAGACGCCTTGCTGAAGTCAAGGTACATAGCATCCCCTGCTCTCCCTCCATCTACCCAGTCAGTCATGACTTCATAGAAGGCTACCAGGCTGGTCAAGCATTATTTCCCTTTGTTGAATCCATCTTGACTACTACTGATAACCTTCTCTTCCACTTGCTTGCAAATGGCATCAAGTATGATTTATTCCCCAGAATAAACATATTCCCTAGAATAATTTATTCTCTAAAAACTAAAAGGCACACTCTAAACCTAAGCAGAAATGAAGGATTTATGACACGCCACAGTATTACATATTGGCACTTATGAAGAAGGTAATGACTGTCTGTTTATTTTAGCTACACCATGGCAATTGTTTGGGGAAAAGAAAAAGAGGGAAAGAAAAAGAAAAAATACAAGCTATTTCTGAAATATAATGCATCAGCAAAATAAGAAATGAAATTGAGCAATGAAAATACATTTTCAGAAGACAGAATCAGACAGAAGGGAGAATGTATAGCCCTGTGCTAATTTTGCAATCTTGGACCCTGAGCTAGATGGTAGAATGACAGAAAAGGACCTTTTCTAACAGATGTGACAGTATTGATGACATTGAAGGATGAGAATTTTCATCTGAACTTCTACCGGATATTCATATTTGTAAATTTGAAATTTAAACTTTCTCATAAAAGTGAAATGTTTGCACTTAATAGAAATCAGAACCAGGAAGAGCTTCTCCTTCCCCCTCATCCTGTATAGCTTTTGGCGTAAACTAAGTGTCTTAAATATGCCAGCAAAATCAGGTAAGTGCATGCTGAACATATTTGCTCATTCATTCATGCTACGAGATTGAAAGAGCTGTAGATGTGTTTGTAAACACTAAACTATGTGCTTATGAAGTAACTGTGCTTCAGAATTATGCAAGTCACGTAGCCTTGCACATGTACTCCTGCATCATTTTCAAACCAACAGGATCAGAAAGGGTTTCTAGGAGAATGAGAGGCCCACTTACTGAAAAACATTAGGGTCAGTGTTTCAATACTGGCAGTCTGCCCTGCTAAATAGTAGAGCAATAGGCAATGAATCAGATTTACCAGTATTGAAACCTCAGCCTTTTACTTAATTGCATATTTGTAATTTTGACAAAGTTTTGCTTAAGCTTCTGAAAAGCTGCAGGAAGCTGCCAGGCTGCTTAAATTACAGCGTGGCTTTGACTCTCAACCTTTTGACTCTTTCTCTTTTTGTAAGGTCAGCCCAACCAGCAGCAGCTTCTCTTCAGCATTTCCCAGCTTGATCTATAGTGCTGTCCACCTGAAAGATCCTGATGGACCCAAAGTCAATATAGTCAAAACTGCTTTTTCTCTCCCAGCAAACATCCACCCTCTGTTTCTTCAGCTATGGGGGAGTTGTATGTTCCTCTCTGTTGCTGTGTCAGATACGGTTGCGTTGGTTCTGACTCATCTCTGAGCACTCCCAGGACATTCGGATCTGAGCTATACCATTTTGGGGGGCTCAATTTGGCTTGTCTGGTTCAAGTCATTCTCGTCTCACAGCATCATCTCCTCTTTCTCTGCATCTTCATATAGCTTCATACGTCCTTTTAAAATAGTGGAGAAAGGATTGTTCTCATACTTTGTCATTTAGAGGGTTAAGGCACCTTGTTCTAAAAAAGGAAGGCTTTCCTTCACTGGAAACCTCCTACAGAGGCATCAAACACTCCTGAACTTTGACAGACCTTCCCAGCCTGTCCCAGCCCTACTGATGGCCTCCTACACCTGCTGAGGTGTTGCCAGGCGTTAGGACTGTCTATGCAACACATTTGTCATCTGTTTTCTTCCTTTCTTCTCCTCAATCCCTTCAACAGAGGAGGAGTAGCCTCTCCGACCACCTCAACTCTTTTCCAATCCTGTTTTCTGTAATTCTGCAGGTAAAAACCGCTGTCGTTTCCTACAGCCAATTCACTGCTCACCTTCCCACTCTGCCTGCAAACTCTTTGTTGTGCTGTCGATGAAAAAGGAGCAAGCCTTGCCATCGATTAAACAGATAGTTTAATGAGGCTGCTGCTTTTCAGGCCGTTCAGATCGTTTGATGATTCTCTCTGTGTGTCCTGCCTTCAACAAAGTCTCATGCCTGAACTCCCTGTGGCAGTGACTCCCTCTCGGTCTGGTATTTACACAGCACCCAGCGCAGTGAAGCTCTGGCTCCCTGATGTTGCTAGGTAGGGATTTCTTTTTTATCTTTAGGAAAATAATGGTTCCAAGTGGACATGATAGAAGGCTTCACACCAATTATTAGCAAAGATAAAAGATCCTGTCTTTCCCAGCAGTGAGAAGGTCTCACTGAAATCACTGATTTTGCATTTTATAATGAGTCACTAACACAATCAAGGAATGTATGTGTATTGCTTAAAGCAACAGAAATGATACAGATTAACAAAATGAATTCAGAAACTTAACTTTTCATACACAGCCCTGGTGAGGCTGCATCTCAAGTACTGTGTTTAGTTTTGGGCCCCTCATTCCAAAGAAGACACTGAGGCCCTGGAGCTTGTCTGGAGAAGGGCAGTGAAGCTGTAAGGAAGCAGCACAAGACTTACAGGCAGTGGCTGAGGGAGCTGGGATGGTTCAGTCTGGGGAAGAGGAGGCTCAGGGGAGACCTCATCGTTCCCTGAGAGGAGGGTGGAGCGAGGTGAGGGTTGGCCTCTGCTCCCAGATAATAGCGGTAGGACAAGAGGGAATGGCCTCAAGTTGCACTAGGGGACGTTCAGGTTGGATATTAGGAACTATTTCTTCTCGGAAAGAGTGGTCAGGTGCTGGAATGGGCTGCCCAGGGATTTGATGGACTCATCGTCCCCAGAGATGTTCAAGAAGAGGGTAGATGTGGTACTGAGTGACATGTCTTGGGCAGTCACAGGCATGGGCTGACGGTTAGACTTGGTGATCTTAGTGGTCTTTCCAACCTTAATGATTCTATGATTCTGTGATTCTCAGTCAGGCTGAATAAAAAAAGTATCTACTGCCGCTCTTAGGCACGTCTTAGGCATTATCTACTTAACACTGAAAGATTTAAAATTATTTATTTAAAATAAAACTCTGCTAGCAGTGTATGATTGCAATAACTGGATGGTCACGTTACTTTTGATAGGTAAACGTTTATAAATATAGTCACAAACAACAAAATCAGACACAGGTCTGGAGCATAGGCCTGATGCAACCCTGTTGAATTTATGAATGCTAATTCATTCCCATTACCACGTCCGTTAGGGAGCAAAGAGCTTCAGCGCTGGTCTGAGCATGATACCTATGGGCAGAACTCACCTTCCTTCTCTCTCATATAAACCTAAACGATTAGATTTGTTATACGATAACCAGTCTTCACTGGCTTGTTTCTCTCCCAGTGAAAAATCACACTCTCAGAAGTGCAGTTCTTCTTAAGCTGGGACAGCACACTATCTAATGGTGACTGCATACCTTCGGCATGATTGAAACCACAAACAAAATGAGTTCAGCAACCGAAAATGTATGATTATTTCTGCATAGCCCTACTGCTTGAGGCATCCTGCTGTCTTTATTGCAAACCAATCTTCACGCTTATACAGATATCACACGTTTAGTTTGCAATGTGAATATGACTAAATATGTTTTTCTCCCAATTCGGAAACAAACAAAGAAAAAAAAAAAAAAAAAAAACAAACCCCAAACCACATGAAGCCATTAGAAGTGGCTGCTTCACCTCTGGTGGGCTGATGGTGAGAAAAGGTGTGAAATAACAGAGAGAAAAATAATGTTGTCTCTGGGTAAGGTAAAGGCTCAGGATAGCGTGCTCTGTGAGGGACTGACTGGGTAGAAGAGAGAGAGCAGAGACACCTGGCAAGGCATTGAAGCAGATGGGTAATTTTGCCCAAATGAGAACTTTTTCCTCTCAAAGAGAGGAATGCTGGAGAATCTGTGATAAAGGTGGAATAAATGAATATTTTAGGAAACCAGTAAGTGTTGGGCTGCATCTTTAGCCGGTGCAAACTGGAAAGTAATGGAGCAGTGATCAGATAGGTATTACTTTTTCAAGGATAAGATCTACTGTGGCCTTTTCCTCCTTTGAATGGAGTGGTTCGGAAAGAAGGTGGCACCTCCACTTTGTTCTTTTAATACCAGTGTATCTGCTTGGCTTATTGGCTGAACAGTGCATAAGTAGTAGAGCAAAGAGAACACACTCCATCATCTATGAAACATACGTGGCAAGACAAATTGGGGCATTATATTAACCTTTACAAATGTATTCCTAGCCTTAAATAAAACATTTGCTACTAAAAGAACCATTTTAAGAAGGTAGCCCAGAGCCAGACTGTGGGCTGTAAATCACTGAGATAATCATATCAGAGGGTTTCCCATTAGAAATACTGGGGTCCAAATTCAGCCCTTGTGCAAGCTTGGGCAACTCCTCTGCTCTCTTGCACTGGGTATGCATCTGGCTGCTAGGCTTTGGGCTTCCACTGCTACCAGGACATGCAGTAATGACATTTATTATTACTGCCCGCTATTACTCATGGGCTGCTAAAGGATTATCAGTAATTCAGGTGATTTGCTGAGAATTCCAATAACAGTCTTTCATGGAGCCCCATCCATGTGATAACGATGAAAATGCATTTCAGACTGGAAATATGCTTCCTATCTCTTACCTAGTCAAAAGCAATTCTACAGCAGTGAGGTACTATACTGTGAGATGGATTTTACACTCCCTTACACCAGTGGAAATTAGAGAAAATTCAGGTAGAAACAGTAGATTTGCAGCAACATAAATCAATTCCTTTTTTTGTGTGTGTAGGGAGAGAGTCTCTTGCTAAATAAAGAAGGACTGAAGGGCAGAATTCTCTCCTTATATCTTTTCCCCTGCGTATACTGATGAATTTCAAGTAGAAAGAATCAAGACAAGGTGAAGCACAAACGACATCAAGCAATGGTGACGAGTTGGTGACAACAGTGGCTACTACCAAGGAAGTTGAGAGAGAACTTAGTGGTTATGGCAGTAGTACATGGAAGAATGTGAGGCAAAGACACTCAGCAAAGAAAGAGTAGGAGCAAAGTCAGCTGAAGACAGAAGGAATGAAAAGAGTTACTCAGAGATTAGAAGAATATAAACCTCTTGGTGGCACTTGTCCCAGTCAGCTCATGCTCAGCTGCCAGTGCAATGCAAGAAGGCTGTGACTTGGCAGGGACATTGAGCACTTTTTGAACCAAGGATATTTGCTGTGATCTATTGACTTAGGTACCCATATGGCTCCCATCACCATCCTCTGTGACGATAGATGCAATGCTAAAACTCAAATTGCTGTATGCAGCTGAGATTACCCATTTTGCATGGCAAATCAGAAGAGAGAAGGTTTCTCTCCCTACAGCCCTGTGGTGGGCTGATACAAGGGCTGGCCTTGCAACTTTACCATTTGCTTTCTACTGCTATTACAGATGAACTTTATACTATCATTTACTCCTTTAGCCTCTGTCAGAAGATTATTTTTCATAAGGTCAGTGGCATTTTTCAAAGAGCAAACCAGCAATTTTTTTGCAGGACTCTGCTGACACTTCCTGAGCACACAGTTAGAAGACTTCCCCAGCCACACAACTGAGTGCTCAGGGCATTTCTGTACCAACATGAAAGGGTGAAGAAAAAAAAAAAGGAATTTCCGTCATGTGCTTTTGAACTACTTGAAGCATTCTTTTGGATAACAGATTCAAAGAATTGGAGAAAACATGCACAAAACTGAGCTGAACAGGGATAAAAGAAACACAGATTCAGTGCTTTTGCCCAACTGAGAGCATCCTGCTGCAGCATTCTGACAGCACTCCAATGTTATCACTTAGTGACTGTACCAAAAAGGTCTCTAAAGCCCTGGCTGTGCTGATGGGCACACACTTGCAGAAACAAGCTGCGAGGCCCACGCATGTGCTCAGCTCAGAGGACTGATAATTATCACTTGTCCCTTGAAGCACTGAAATCCATCACCACGGTCCAAGTCCCCCTCAGAGTTCAGTGTTGATCCACCACAAAGTGTGAAATTTTACTTTTTAATAAAACAAAGCAGGTGGAAGTTGGCAGATTGTGACTCTGACACAGCAGAACTTCTTGCTTGTGCTGATATGTCTGTATCACAGAATCATTGAATCACAGAACAGCTTAGGTTGGGAGGGACCTCAAAGGTCATTTAGTTCCAACTCCCCTGATGTGGGCAGGGTTGCCAGTCACCAGATCAGGCTGCCCAGGGCCCAATCCAGACTAGCCTTGAACACCTCCAGGGATGGGGCACCCACATCTTCTCTATGCAACCTGTTTGCTTCAATAAGAAAAGTACTCATCCACGTGTGTTCAGATGTCCTTCCATACAAGGAACAATTTGAAGGATTTTGTCTTGCAAGACCAAATTCTCACCTCCCATAGCCAAATGAGAGCCTACTTTTCCTCCACTGCAAGCAAATAGTTTTCTATGGTGAGTTTTCAGATGTAGGATATTGAGAATAACACCAAGAAGGGTTAAAGAATCATAGAATCATTAAAGTTGGAAAAGACCTCTGAGATCATCTAGTCCAACCGTCCACCTACCACCAATATTGCCCATTAAACCATGCCCCTCAGTGCCATATCTCCATGGTTTTTGAACACCTCAAGGGACAGTGACTCTACCACTTCCCTAGGTCACCTGTTCCAGTGCCCAACCACTTTTTTGATGACAAAGTTTTTCCTAATATCCAACCTGAAAGATTGTGGGCAATACCCCAGTTTAGCAGAGGGAATGAAGAACAGCCTTCTAGTTATTTTTTGTTGTTCCTGATTTTAATTTAAGCCAGCTGCCCCAAAATCTGTTCCAGCAGCTGGGTACCAGCAAGCCAAACCTGGGCACATGCATTTCCAGCAATTGACCTTGATCATCAGCCACATGCCGTATCTTGGTCAGGGTGTAACTATGACTGTGGCCATACAGACTGTTAGGATTGCATCCATGGTCCTGACGTGATCACAGTGACCTTGAGGCTATTTTTTACTGGCAATGTGTTGCAAGACAGGCTCATGGGGTTGGTCAGTGTAATGATTTACATTTGTGTGAACATCACCCAGCTCTGAGCAAAGCTGTGCCAGAACAGTGGTGAGAGTGTGTTGCATTTAAATGAGAGCTTGAAAAGCATTTGGAGCTGTTCAGATGGTAAAGACATCTGCATCCACATCCTTAGTACATGTTTATGACGTGACACGTATCTCTAAGTATCAGTGCACAATTTTAAGTTCATCAGTGGCATGCAAAATTAAGACAATACAGTCTTGGCCACTGATCCATTGAACTTATTACCAAAAAGAAGAAAAATATCCTCAGCGCAGATGATTTCAATAAGACTTGCCCCATCTCCTGCAGCAAGTTGATTTCCCACAGAAAACCACCGACAGGGAGTGACAGTTGCAACCCTTGTGTGACAAAGAGACAGTCTCTGTATCTCAAAGCATATTGTTTTGAGATCCTGGACTGGACTTGGTTGGCGATAATTGATGCTGGAGACACCGAGAAGCACTGAAAGCTGCAGCAGGCATTTGTAACTAAGCCCTAGAAATTCTCAAAATGTAAAACACAGTGTGGAAGGGAAAAAAGAAAAAAAAAAAAAAAGGGGCAAACAAAGGAAAACAAAAACGAAACAACCCCCCCGCCCCCCACCGCTCCACACACAACACAAACCCTGCAGCTGTGAAGCAAAGGAACCCTCTGAAGACAAACGCTGAAGTTGACTCCCTGCAACTCAGAGCTCTTGCCATCAGAGGAAGCACAAGTGTGAATTTTTCTCTCCTCATGCCCCGCAAAAAAAAAAAAAAAAAAAAAAGGCTTTGATATTCTGGAGGGACTTAGAAAAAAAATTGAAAGCGACTGAACTTCAGTAACAGCCTTCTCCCTTTCCTTGCCCCTTGGCAAAAGCACCGCTATTAATTTATGCAGTTGCTGTGTAGAGCTGGTCAGATATTCTCTCCTGTTAGAAAATGCTTTTTTGCCTGACATCACTTATATTTCTGGAAGTTTCTGGTATTTCTGAAGCCTGATTTATTTATATTTCTTAATGTCCAAAGTTTTCTCGTGTGGGTATCACCCAGATTAATCGTGTGGCTGCAAAAGGAGCCTATAAAAATGCATTGCTGGGGTGGGAGTGCCAATGCATGCAGAAGACTTACAGCCACCTTTTAAAAACAGTGACAGTGAAGAAAATTATTCCTCCCATATATGTACTTCTGAGTCTTCTCACCCCTGGCTGGATATAAGACACCCCAACAGTTCCCACTTACTGCATGGCATGTATGCAGTTTCCCAACTGATGTTTAAACCCACCTTGAAACAATTAAAACTGACATCAACCACAAAAATGGCTTTGGTTTCTTTTTAGAAGAGACGGTTTTTCATCTCCATGGTAAAAATATCTAGAAGAGTCTGCACTTGATTTTGCATCCTTGGTCTGTACTGTTGAGACTCCCTTATGCACCTGTCAGTAACGTAATGTTGTCTCAGGAATGAGATTTCCTCTAAGCATCTGTCTCAGCTGATTGAATATTCTCTTATTGTATGAGAGCAGTCCATTGCCTGATTAATGCAATATTTAATTTTTTGAACAACGTGTCAGTGGCTCCGACAGCTTCTGTATGCAAATTCTTTGCATCTATAAAAGCGCCGCCTCTTTTGCATCTTGACAAATCCTTTTTAAGGGATTAGAAAGATAATTTTTTTGTTATATATATATATTTATACATAAAAGCGTTATTTAACACAGAGAACAATTAAGGAGATGTGAAAAGTTTGCAAAATTAACAGCGCTGGCAACGCAGATTAGGTTCACTCACAAAGAGCCTTTGTTATAGGTGCATTTATATTCCAGATAAGTCCAGACACTTCTCGTTTTTTGTTGTGGCTTTTTATTGCTGGTTTGCCTTCGGGTTGTAATTTTTTTTTTTTTTTCTTTTTTTGAGGTTGTCTAAGGTTTTACAGTAGCAGTTCTGAGATGTACAAATTACAGTGCTAAACACACAAAATGGAGTGGGAATGGGAAATTAGTGTACTGCACAGTAGAGTCTGGCTGATAGATTGCTGCAGTTTGCTTGAAGCTTGCTTTGAAAACAATGCTCCTTCAGAAGTCATCTTTGTGATCTGACTTCCCTTTTCACTTAGGAAAGAAAAAAAAAACCTTGTTCTTGAATTGAATTAACTCGGTGTAATTACTTTGAGATAAAATCCTACCAAAGACATAGCGGCTTGGCACTTTTGCACAGGTTGCCCATTTAAATTAAAGCCTTCTTGGAGAGACAGCCCCAGGTCAGTGTGAATCAGGAGCAGCCATCCCGGGGCTGAGAGAGCATGCTTAATTTTGGGCTTCTGTGGGTCTCATGGCTATCGGAGCACAGGAGGTTCTGTGGCTACAGAGGAGAAAAGCGTGACTTCTCCAGGACCTTTCCCACAAATCAGTGATATCCAGTGCTGGTGGATTTAGCAAGTGTGCTTCAAGCTAGCATATAAATATGAATGGCAGCACAGAAAAGATGGTATCTAAACATCCCCAACAAGCCTAGTTTATCTTGGGTGCAGCCTTTTTGTCTGCACATCATCCAATCCTTCCATAGCAACACAGTCAAAATTTTGGTTACGTTAAGCCTTGAAAGGGCCAGAGGCAAAGTTTCTCCATCAGGAGTAAGCGATTCATGGACTAAATGAGCTGTCTAGAGTAAATGTTCAGCATTACTGTAAACCTGATGTAAGTCTGTTCTCAATGAGCCCTTTCCTAACTGGATGAGCAATTGCCTCTGTCAAGGCTCTTTGATAACGCTTTAGACTTATCCTGTATGCCTACAAATGACACATTTTCAGTGCAACTTTTCTTCATATGCTGATTCATTCAGTCTCCTTTCTGGTACGTGGAATCACAGAGTCATAGAATCACAGAATCATTAAGGTTGGAAAAGAGCTCTAAGATCCCCAAATCCAACCCAACCCATCCCACCATGCCCACTGAGCACGTTCCTCAGTGCCACATCTTGAACACCTCCAGGGGCAGTGACTCCACCAGCTCTCTGGGCAGCCTGTTACATTATCTAATGATTGCAGCAAGACTCTTTTTTTTTTTTTTTTTTTTTTTTTNTTTCATGATCTGATTTCTGCAAGCTTTTTCAGGTGTCAGTCACCGCCTGGGCACTCTGCAGAACATCACTGCTGTATCTACCAGGCCAGAACTACTTCTGGTGCATGCAGTCCTGCTGGGGAGGGCCTGTGGCCTGCTCCCACATCATTTCTCCATGTCCCCAGTCTCTACATGTACACCTCCCCTATCAATATAAAGCTTCTCTTCACTCCTTTGTGCTTTGTATTTATTTGCTGCTTTCTCTCTTCTGTGCTTAGAACAGCAAATTTTCAAGGCTGATGGTATTGCTTGACAAGCAACGGACAATTGACAAGCAACTGACAATTGCTGTTGTGCCTCTGTTCCTTTCTACCGTATCACTGGTTACAAAACCAGCACAAACAACTACACTAACATCTGGAAATGCAGTAAAGAATGATTCTCACTGCATTATCTGGATCTGCCCATAGAAACTGGACAGCAATGTGCTGAGTTGTACATGAGGACTTTCCAGCTGTCTGAAGGCAGCAGAAAGAATAACCCTTATCAGTTTGTTTCATAATTTTAGCAGCTTTTCAGTATCTAAAGGAGGGGCTGTGAAAAAGGAGGGGACAGACTCTTCAGCAGATTCTGCTGTGTTCGGGCAAGGGGAAATGGTTTCAAACTAAAAGAGGAGAGATTAAGACAGAATATAATGAAAAAAAGTATTTTACAATAAAGGTGGTGAAGTACCGGCACAGGTTGCCCAGAGAGAATGTGGTTGTCCTGTCCCTGGAGACATTCAAGGTCAGGCTGGATAGGGCTCTGAGCACCTGATCAAGCTGGGGTGTCCCTGTCCATTGCAGGAGGATTGGACCAGATAGCCTTTAAAGGTTCCTTCTAACTCAAATGATTCTATAAAGAAAGAAAAGAGTTAAAAGTGCTGTCAGCATTACCCAAGATGATCCTGAGCATATGAGATGATAAGACTGGCAGATACAGCACAGCATCCCACAGACATCTGGAAGCAAAATGCCTCTCTCCAGAGTATCAGGACTGGACACCCATATGCCTTTAGACAGCTGACTGCCAACTTAAGAGGTTTACCTAAAGTCATAGAAGGTTCTAACAAGGACTGAACCCTGCTCATCCAAACCCATTGCCTTAACCCCATGATCCAGCCTGAACCTCAAGTCCTGCATGTCAAAGATTAAAAGGATGCTCAGGTCCCTGCTGCCAGGGAAATGTTGTCATATTTCTCTTCTGGGAATATGTGCTGCCTCTTATGGCAGCCAGGAAGGTTACAGTCAAGCTCATGGCAGATGTGACTGGGAAAACAGAGGAATGGCTGCACATTGCTATCACAAACAGCAGTTTATCATCGGATTTGACAAGGAGTCAGTTAGCAGGGAGTGTGTATCCACATGGGAGGTGAGGTAATGCAAGCAGAAGCATTAAGTTTTAGTGGGTCACATTTTCGTAGCTGATGGCAGAAAATGCAATTAGAGAGGAAAAGGGAATTGGATTTAGTGACTTTCCATTTATAAAAACCTGTTCTCAAGCTGCATTTGGTGCCAGCTGCATGGAAAAATGCAAAGCATCGAGTGACTGTGTAATCTGAGAGAACAGCTCCTCAAGTCTTAGGCTAAGATAAGAAATCAAGGACAGTTATCTCAACATTGGAAGACATTAAAGATTAGAGATCTCTTCTTAAATATTCATGAAGCCCTTGAAATATTTTGTGGACAGCAAGGCAAAAAAAAAAAAAAAAGACTTTAAAAAATCTCAATAGCCCTTGGATAAGATTTCATTCTGAACTATAAAATCATTCCATCTTAGTCATGAGCAGGATTTGCTGTTGTAGGTGGGGCAGTTTCTGGCTGGATTGGATGGTTTTTGTGTGAACTTCTTTAGGAAGACACAACATCTACTTCCTTAAGAATACTACCTAATCTTTCTGAAATCTAGTACCCAAGTGACATCTAGACGTTATTGTTCAGTTCTAAAAGGAGATAAATTGCTTAGATTTCTTATCTTTGTCTAAGACTTTGAGGAACCAGGGCCTCTGAGCTCTAGTGCGGTTTGCAAAGAGAAGCTCTGATCTCTGCTTGAGCTTTTGGGAAATTCTGTAATGCGCTCTTTGATAATGATGAGATAAAGTATATTTTCTCCTAAAGTCACATTCAAGGAAAGAGTAATTGGGTTGTACTGATAAAATATTTATTTTCAGATAACTTTCTGTTAAAATATTTGCACCCAATGTAATTAAAAAAAGACAAAAACTGAAAACAGGAACGTACATTCCTATAAATGGTTTTGTTTAGTTGTTTTTTAATGTAGCAGAAGCAGGATCTGTTAATTCTCTCTGGGTCCTCTGGTTGGCTGCCAGTGAGAAATGAAATGTTATAAGGTGTTTCTGACATATTGTGAGTACAAATTATGTCTGGAACGATGGAGCGATAGCTGTGAGAGTTAATGTGTTTTCTGAAAGGGGAAAAAAGAAATCGCTTCAGGTTCTCAGTTCAAACCATTAAATTGAGGATTCCTCAGTGAACTTTGGCCATTTAAGAGTTAAGAGTTTGATCCAGGTTGTCCGTAGGAATAGTGTGTTGATAGATGTTTTCATTCTTCTCATCTTGTCCAGAGATAGATAGAAAAGTGAGCAGCATGAGTATCATCAGGAGAATTCACCTGCTTCCAGTGAGGGATTTACTTAATGAGATATGACTTAATTAGTTTGCATTTGACGCCCAACTGTTGGATAAATCCCACTAAAGTGAAAATTTGGAAAACTCGTATTACAACCCCATCACAAGGAGTATTCGCATAGACAGGAAGACACATATAAATCAGACCATTCCTCCTCCTTCATAGACATCATCACTCACAAATCATCTTCTATGTGTGTTATAAAAATAATTAATAGCCCAATAACAGGACATTTTATACCACAGTACTTCAGCTACTTAATGTGTCTAGGCATGTTTACAAACTCCCAATGAGCATCTGTTTGCCTCTGTAGAAGCCTGGAGATCTTTGAATATCTGATCCGAAAGGGATTTTGAAAGGCTGCCCTGTGTTTTTGTCTTTATTATGTGAACTTTTCCGCTGTCATGTTCATCCTTTTCACTAATGAAATGCAACGTGGTAGAAAAGGCGAGTGTTTTTCTCCAGATATGTGTGGAAGCTTCACAGCAGCATTTACAGGCTGATGTTTGTCTCTACTCACTCAACAAGAGTGTTTTGCTAACTCCGGTAATATATGTACAAATCTGGTTAGTTAAAGAACAACTTTGGCAAACAAATTACTGGCTACAACAGCTTGTAGTAAACGACTCAACATGCATGTCTTGCAGGGGTGCTAAAACCTGTAATACTTATGCAACACGTAAAGGATGCTGGTAAATCCTGTAATACTGCTTTTGTCTTTAAATAAAATATGGTGTGAATTGAACCTAAAAACAGACATCAAGCATGTTGCCTGATAATTTGTCTTGGATCCTAAGCAACAGCATGTTTACTCAAGTGAAACATGGTGACAAATACACTGAATCAGAGGCACATTGTGTTTCGCTGCAAAATCCTCGGTGTTAAATTGGCTTCTCCTCCTCCCTCCCAAATTAAACTCTTTTATTACTTGAACAGAAATAAGAGAAAACAATTTCTTCAAGGAAGCTTGTCAGTCAAATTCTGGATTTATTGAAGGCTACCCAGTGAGCCTGAAACCTCTATCACATTGTTCGTATAGAGAATAATTTAAGGATGACTTGCATTGAAATTCTGGCTTGTTTTCTTTTTTTTTTTTAAACTTCAAACTGTCGTCCTTATAATTTTTTTAATCTCACTTGCACAAGAGAGAATGAGGAATGTTTCTCATGAAGAAATATGACGGGAAGAAGCCTTCATATAAGACCTTTTATATTTCTCTATTTTCATTATTGAAGTGAAGACATAGAAGACATTTAAGTGCTATTGCATTTGGAGCCTTCCCATCTTCCTCCCTTCCTGCCATCCTTTCCCCTCTCCTTCTTTTCCCTCCAGTCCCTTTCAATCCTATAAATACATAAGGAGCAAACTTTTCCCATAGTAACAGCAAAAATACAAATTCTGCTGGAAGCACTTTCCCATTTAGGCATAGCCTTTATGATTGACAGAAGGATCAAAAGGAAAGATGAACTCCACTGGAAGTACCCAGAGAGTCACTGTGTCTGCTGTTCTGCTTCGCTCTGCAAGCAGCAAGCCACAAATTGAGCAGTGCTCAATTCTTCCCAAGACATTTATGGCCAGATTTTCCAGTTTAGTTCACTGCCTCGTGTCCAATGTCCCGAGGAAAATTTAGCCTTTAAAGTCATTCTTCTTGCATGACTTTCACTCAAGTCCATATGTTAGTGCTCTCTGAAGGCCCAAAGCCAACCTAAAGGACATATCAGGCTGAAGATAAAGACAAAAGCTAGAGTAGAGGAATCGAGGCTTATTTTACTTCCTAAATAGCAGCAGAAGTCTTTGTAAAACCTGGTCTTCAATCACAATTCTCTGCCTGCGTGAGGCAAACAGCAGCCCTACCCTTGCTTCTGCTGTTTGTATGCTCTCTTTATTTAGACTATAAACTAAGGATCTTTTGTGAAGGACAATGAGACCTTGATGGCAGGAAAGTTCACAGATGCTACAATAACACTGATATTGCAGGATGACTGCAGTTTCCTCAAGTGAGTGTTGTGCATATAAGGTGCTGATTTTTTCCCCTTGAGTGCCTATTTTCTTTTCTCTATTTTTTTTTCTCTGATCTTTTTGATGGATAAAGAAGATATAGGTTTACAAGGCCAGAGGCCTAATAGGGAAAAAACAATTCAACTATGCAAAAGTAAAAAGAAATCTGCACAAAATATCAATCTGCAAAGCTAAAATATTCAAAAGATGAAAAAGAAGCTGAAGAAAGACCACATTAAAAAGAAAACTCTGCCATCAAGGAGGTGGAAGATGAAAGGCAAATGATCTTTAAGATTATAAAGAACTACTCAATCAGAAGTCCAACATGATTTTGTTTTAAAGTAGTAAAGGGGAGAAACAATTTAATTAACAAGACAAAAGAGAAGGAGAGAGGTAGAGGGAATTATAAGTCAACAGAAAACAATGATAGAGAAAATTAAGGCAAGCAGGAGTTAACAGAAAAGGAAGAACCTTTTAAGGCTAAAAAACTTAAAAATCAGAAAATAATTTTAAAGAGACAGATCTCTATTTCCTTGAAATCTGATGGAAAATCTTGGTATGAAGGTCTCAGTTGTTCTCTTACATATATGTTCTGTGATTTTAAACAAAAACTCTTTCCCAGCAGATTTCTGTTCTTATCTCAGCCTCTGTGATCTTATGTATAGAGGAATTTGAGGTAACCATGTGTTCATCACCATTCCCTTGTGTCCTTCAAGGGTCTGGCGATACCTGCTTACTTCCTACAGAGCAATAAAGACATGGGAACAAGAAACCACAAACTGATAAAACTTTCACTTTATTAACCATCTAATTTGGATTTGACATCAGAAGAAAAGCAAGAAAACTGCTGTGCAACTTTTGTGGAAATGTGCCTAAAAGCCTCTTCAGAACTGCACTTGAAAAGTGCAATCAAGTGGCTTCCTACTACTTTTTGACATTAAGGTTTTCCCCAGCTGAAAAGTGCCCATTCCAATTGTACTTTTAATTCCATTGTCAAACCCTAAATTTTGGACTCCAAAGGAAGGACAAAATATTCATTATAAAGCCAAGAAAAAACTCACCCATGCTAACAACCATTACTGAACCCATGAAACCAAACTCTTGGTCCATTTCTAACCAAAGGAAATCAGACACTAACATCTGAACAGGAAAAAAAAAAACAAAAAAAAAAAACATTTTCATGGCGGAATTCATTTCAGTGGTAACCCTGTGTTGGAGCAGGTGACTGGCAAAGTGCTCAAATCCACTTAAAAACGCATTATTGAGCCACCAAATGAAGGAAACAGCATACACTGCTGAAAATGTAGACTGGAGGCATCCAGGTAAATTTTACTTCTTGGAATTCATTCTCGCTGACCTTCCACAATAAATCTGCATGTGAAAGAATGCACATAAACCAACCTGCTAAATAAATGTATTGCAGCTATCCTCCCTACACACACAAATATAGTTTTTGTGTACAAATAATTCAAAATAATCTACGTAGAAAATTTTCTATCAATCATTCACTATTTATAAATGTCCCAGCAGTAAGTAAATCATTATTCTTATCTTCTTATACCAAAGAAATTTCCCATTTTCTTTTGTAAAATGTTTGCTAAAGACCTTGTTTTATTCATATATAGACATTGAAAGTAAAGACCTGTCTGTAACCTCTGAAGCACAAAGAATGAATGTTAAAGAATGCATGATGGGTCCCTGTTAGCATAAAATATTAATAATGCGAGCAAGTCATGTGGATATTATCAGCCTGCTGCCATCTAATTAGAGCATATTGTCTCCTAGCAAAGTTATAATACAAACGTTTCTTCTGTGTATTCCCAAATTCTCTTTTCCCCACCCATAAGATGGCTGTGTTAATTCTGCATCTTTATTTTTCTCCCCCTTGAAAAAGATTATTTTCTCTTGTCATTAAGTGCCAGCTAGGAGAGAATGCTGGAGGTCAACCATCCTGGGAATACAAATATATTCCTCAGACAGTTCCGTTTTTCTTTCCCATTATAACATACAGTAAAAAAAAGTCCTGAAATGTATAACAAAAACAAGGTTCTTTCAGAATTAGACTTTTTCTAAGTATTCCACTTACTGAAAGCAAAACCACTGGAAATACCAGCATATAGATTACTAGTAAATCCATCCCAAGACCTTAACCCTGGAGGATGCCTCATATGGCAGGAAAGGGGTTGGGATTTGGACTGATGATTTTGCACGTTCAAAACCATCACCAGTTTCACTTGGCTCAGACAAGTCATTCTCTCATGCTTATTTATCAGCATGTGTAAATGATCACAATGACTTTAGATCATTGGATGCTCTCCTGTAGAGGAGAGGTTTAAGGTTCTCTCATTGAATTAATCCACAACAGTGAAGCATCTCTTGATGGAGAGGTAAGATACAATCAAAGGATAACCAAAGATAGTCTTTAAGTGTTGCTGATACAACTTTTAATGTCATTAACCAAAGAAACACATATCCAGTATGGCCTGGTCCTGTTACATTCACCTGCTGGTATGTAACATAAGAGATGAGGTTATGAACATGAACCCTCCCAAAATCTGAACTTTCACCATTACATGTTTATTTCTTTCCTTGTCTAAACAGATGTGCACAGGTGAAAAGGCCATTTTTTTCCCCTAAACTTCTCAATTACAAATACACAGTTACACAGGATCTGGGCTGGAAAGAAAGTCCACAAACAACTGAACATTCAGAACAACCATGGGGTTTGGGCTATCTGTAATAAGAGTGTTTGAGGAAAAAAAAGGAACTTGAACACACAAAATCAAAGCCCGTATGGTCAGCGTCAACAATGAGTGTTTAAAAGTAGTGAGCCATCCCCCAAGTACAGTAAACTTGGTTTATAAATAATCTAATAAAACTAGATGTTTTGTTTTTAGCCCTGCAATTGCATTTGGGCTAACTTTTCTTGTTGTTTGTGGTGAGTTTTTTATCTCATTACTGTCTTTTCCCTTTTCTTTGCCTAACTTTCCTCAGTGCCCCACTTAACAAGCCTTGATTTAGCTGCCTGCTATGCTCCTGCCAAAAAAATGTCAACACCTCACCAGTATGATAGTACTTAGGGTACTATGGGACCCAGGATGAGAAATGCTTTGTCAATGTAAAAACATACTTATTGTAGTCAAAGGTTCATGCACATCTGTCAGCGCAAATCTTGCGTCACAGTTTTTTTCAGTAGGTCACTTCCCTTTCATCACCTCAGAGAAGCTTTTAACACAGGACTGTCTTTCTCTTCCCAAGGTATCACAGGGAACATTCCAGGTTTTACCAGATGGCTAATACTACATGACTGGGAGTGCTTAGATGATAGTTTTCTCATGGTTATCTCTTCCTTTATATCAGCTCTTCTCAACCACCACAGTCAATGAATGACTTTCTACCTCTCTGATAGTAGCATTCAACTACTTTAAATCAACTAGCTAGACTCTAGCTTCACTACAGAGACTGAGTATATGTAATAATAAATCACAAGAATATTTTTGTTTGCATCTTCTGTCTGAGAACTACAAAGAGTTTCACGTGAAATCTTCTGTTTGAAGCATTGCTTGTGAAAGCGTTAACTGAAAAAAGGCAATCTTGAAAAAAGAAACCGCTGGGAATTTTTCTGTGATGAATATAGGCCAAAATCAGCCACTGAGAATTTACAGTATTTCTCACATGGTCTATTAAATGTGGTTGTCATGTCCCATCTGACAGTATCTCATTTCAAACTTAAATTTTGTCAGTGATAGTCAGGGGTTTTCATGTAAAGGAAGACAGCCTCAGCCCCTGGCACTAATTGTGCTTTCTAGGAAAGCATCCAGTGTTGTGATTGAAGATCCCACACAAACCACACTATACTCTAATTTGGGAAGGATTTTGTCTTTTGAATGAGCAAGAATGTCTCTTAAACTCAGATTATTCAGATTTGGCACTCACAAGCAATCAGCTGTGATGTATCATGAATCACTCAGACCACAGACCTTGCTCAGAGTGCCTAAACCTTTCTTCACTTACAGATGATGAAAGCACCCAAATACCTACTGTTCACAGTTTTCATTTCTTGCGATCAGGGGAATTCTGATTCCTGTAGGGACAAGTTAGATTTCAGCTCTCTTGTTATCCAGGTTAGTCCAGGAACACTTTGCAGCAAAACGTGGGATTTTGCTCATTATCATTCCAGTCATAATAGCCATCTTTCTAATTATCATCCCAACAAGAATATCTAAGCAAGTGTCTTCTTTGGAGGGGACATGGTGAATCTCAATCCCTTGTAGATACAGTATTCATTAGACATTTCTTTTTCATTTGATATTGCATTTATCTCCTGTCACAGATGAGCAGTTTTTAATTTTTCATTTCTTACGGCTCTTCAGCTTCTTAGGTTAGGTGGTCATTGCACACTGAGGTGGAATACATGTCTCCCTGACCCATCAGAATCTGTTCTATCTGGTGAACTGAAACTAATAATGCTAAATCAGAAGTCTGTTGAAAAGTAGGTTGTCCTATAGTTATTGCAACAATGCTTTTTTTTTTTTTGTGGAGTTGTAAAGACCTAAGATGTTATTTCAGATTGGTGCTGTGCTTTGTACAAGACGAACCATGCAAGTTTCCTCACTATTCCTGCTCTCAGTGCACCATAGATGGAAAATAAATAAAAACAACTGTAAAAAAAGGCATTTCCCAGAAAATGTATCAAACTCGGTAGTCTATCAAGAGTGAGGGTATTTAAGGACATAAGCTGCTCCAGAAGATGACCTGGTTTTTGGCAGAAGTATTTCTTTCACTCTCTTAACTCTAGATTGCAGAACTCCCAATGTGACTGCTCGCAGTTAAATGACCTGAGTTGGAACAATCAGCTGTAGAACTCACTCTCCGTACTTTGGGCTATTCTAGCCATTTATTTTAACTATGATTCATGGGACCATGTATCAAAGCAGAGCTCCCATATGCATAGGTCACAGTAGGGGTAGGTCAGCCTTTCAATCTGTGTGTAAGACTGGGTGAAACACCTGCAAAACAGTTGGGTGGGTATAGAAAGTATCTGACTGAATATCATAGTGGGTGTAGAAAGTATCTAACATACTTTATCTAAATGATGAGCTCTGCTTTGTTCTAATGTGCTGTTCCACACCAAAGAACAAATGTATAATATTAGTTAGAAGTTGCATGGAATTTTAAGCCTATGAACATTTTTCCTAACACCCAGCCTGACCCTCCCCTGATGCCATTCACTTGGGTCCTGTCGTTGTCACCAGAAAGAAGAAATCATTGCCTGTCCCTCCACTCCAAACTTTAATAAGGGCATAGATCTGAGCCCATCAATTTCCTGCCTGAATTTCTTCCAGCATCAGCAAAGCACATATTTGTTGAACTTTCTCAATTGCTTTGAGTTCAGTGGAACATTAGTCTTGCATGAATTTTAGAACTGGGAATGACCTTCACATTTACTGCTAGATGAGCCCAGGCACAAATATGGGAAGCATTTGAATGTCATACTCAATTAACTGCATCTTCAGTGTCTGCAGGTACGTATAAGTAAATAAACAAGGCCTTACTTATCATCTCATTAAAGAGCTTGTGGAAGCTTTTCTCAGTTCTATGTTTACAAATTCATTGTTTACTTTCATATACAGGCAATAAAACTCTGCATGCTTCCTCTCCCTTTCTTCACATTTCACAGCTGTCACGTAATTACCTGAAGTGTTTACAGTTGTTGCCAAGTGAACAACGTATTTCTGTCTTCCACATTAGATTATGTATATGATGAATATTTAAACCAGAGACTGTAAGATATACGAAGACTGAACAAAGAATTCAGTAAGGTTTCCTATGATCTCAGACAAGGCAGATATCTGGTTACTCTGTGTTATAACCGCGCTTTGACTTTGTGCTATCCCACAAACTGACTCTCGAAGGTAGGAACATACGATGAGAAAAACCTTCAATTAAAAAAAAATGACCAACCTTACTCTTTCCTGGAAACCAACCTTGCTATCAGCTCTAGCACTACCAGGTCTGCTTCAAGGCTCTGCAAAAATGTCAGGATCTGTGCACATCAATCACTATATAAAACTTGGCAAATTTTCTCTTAGGTATTCCTAGCGCTGGTATGAAAGTGAGTAGCTCCAGAAGTGACAGGAATATATCTAGTGAACCCAATAACCTAATAATTGGTCTCATGTTCCTCTGGGTGTATAAGAAAATGCTTAATTTATACTTCTGCCACAATACATTTAATCTCATGCTTAACTTGGAGTCCCATCAAAGGCAATTACATTTAAGTGTGTGCTTGGATACTGGACAGAAGAAACCTATGTTCTCATTTAAGGTATTTTTGGCTTTTTGTGGAGTGAGAAGATGTTTGTGACATGTTAATATCAATCCTCGTAAGTTAACTGATGAGTAATGGTAGCTCATGCTGTAAAGGACAGTGAGCGTTTATTGAATTAGCAGCTTCAGTCCCATCTTTTAAATGTTTGTCTGTGTCTTTTTAAGATAGCGTACCTACCCTCCTTATTTCCTTCTTCTGAAGAATCCAAGTTGTTCTCTTCTAAAACTCTTGAACAAATGCTAGTGCATTCAGCTCCCAGCATGAGAAGGACATAGAACTGTTGGTGTGGGCCCACAAGGATGCTCAGAGGGCTGGAGACCTCTCCTGTGAAGAAAGGTTGAGGGAGCTGAGGACATTCAGCTTGGAGAAGAGAAGGCTCTGGGGAGACCTCACTGCAGCCTTCCAGTGCCTAAAGGGACCTAGGGAGAGATGAGGAGGGACTCTTCGTCAGGAATTGTAGCAATAGGACAAAAGATAGTGGTTTAATATTAAAAGATTTAGATTAGATTTAAGGAAGAAATTCTTCACAGTGGAGGTGGTGAGGCACTGGCACAGGCTGCCCAGAGAAGATTTGGATGCCCCATCCCTGGAGGTGTTCAAGGCCAGGCTGGATGGGGCTTTGGACAGCCTGACCTGCTTGGGAGGTGTCCCTGTCCGTGGCACTGATTTGGCAGTAGCTGGTCTTTGAAGTCGCTTACAACATGAATCATTCATGATTCCATCCTTCCAATAGGGATTGTTATTACTACTCTCACAGCACAGAAATCACAGTGGTTTCTCCCTTGTTCCCTCAAGATTTGATTATGAGATCGATAGGCTTCTGCTTGCATAAAGATACTGCAGTCCCAGCCTGGCAATTCTTTTCAATACCTCTTAGTTTTAGGGTTTTTATTGTTCCTCTTCAGTGAGAGATGATAATCACATAGTAATGCTAAGTGAGTGCCTAGCTGCAGTCTTGGCCATACAGAGTGCCCTGCTATGAGCTGTGAAGAGACCACTCCATGCTTCCGTATGCAGTTAGTCTAGTCTTGTTACTATGAATAGTCCTTAACGTTTTTCAGAAACACTCATATATGGGTGCAAATGTATTTGACGAATGCAGAGAGATTTATCTTTCTCAGTTACAAAATGGTTGGACAAAGTAATCTGTGTGAGCTTGTACTGAAAAATATTAAACATATGCTAAGTTCTTTTTAACAGCCTGCAATCATTTATTAGATGTTCATTTAGTCAAATGCAATCTCTGAATCATTGTGGACAGTAACTTGTAAAGAAAATAATGGAGCAAGCAACAGTAGAAGATGAATATTTATATATGGACTTATATTCAATGTAGTAATATTGAATAACAAGTCCATTTATAATTTAGCAAAGTTTCTGTAAATCAAATTAGTTTAAAGGAAAAAATATACCACGGCTCTTAACTTAGAGTGGAAAAAAGCAACACAACCTCTAACAGCCAAATAAGAACTGAAAGAAAGTTGAATGTTAGGAATCATGGGCTAGATTCTTTCTTGGGTGTATATTGAGGTCAGTGACTTTCCAAATTTCTTACATGTGTTTGTGTACTCAATCCTACACCAGTACTTCATTCATTGTTATTATTTACCTTAATGTAGTGCCATGAAGCTGCAGTGCCAGAGTAGGATTCCTTTGTGTTACTCGCTGTAGAAAAAGAGTGAAAAGGCAGTTCTTTTCCCAAAGAACTTAAGTGATCAAAGACAAATGAGTACAGCTACCCTGGGAACTAGAGAAAAACAAGGAGATGGTTCTGTTCAGCATGACAGGACACAGTCTCAACATGACTTACGAAAGATCAGAGGAGAGGAACCCCTTTGCACTTCCACTGTCCTTTCTCTCTTAAAGCAAGGGCAAGAAAACTAAACGCAGGTTCCTATATCTCTTCACCAACTGCTCATGGAGCTTAGGTCACAAGCTTAAACTAGATTCTAGGCATGTCTAAACACACTTAACATCAGTAAAGCTAGAGATGATAAAAACCTCAGGTGATGAGAATTTGAACAAGAACGTTGCCTTCGGGTTCAGGAGGAAAGGCTGGGCTTCTTAAAGGTATGTCAAGATAACTTCACTAGCTCCGAACCACAATTCATTGCCTAAAGGATTATATGAGCAGAATATGATATTTGAATTCACAGATGAGCACAAGAATGGCTACAGAGAATAAAGATTGCCCAGAAGGTTCACAGAAAAGGATTACAAGCCTTGCTCCAACCTTGCTGAGGATGAACTTGTGCATACTTATCCAAATGATGTTAGTTTTCCTGGAGGGGGATTCTGGAATAGAGAGAGATCAGTCTGTAAGCTTTCTGCTTAGAAGCAATGAATATTTGTAAGATATTTACCTACAAGAGAATAGCACAGCACACATGAGAAGAACGAAGGAAAACAGCCTTATGCAATCCGGGAAATATTTAGTAGATGGGAAGAGGAGGCGAGGTGGGAACTAGAGTCAAAACTTACTGTTGGATTCTGAGACTGCATGGTGATGCCACCACTAGAGCTAGATTTACTCTGTAAATAGTAAGTTACAATTAGCTTTGTAGCAGAGCTCAGAGCTGCTTTAATGCATCTCCTCCCAGAAACTGAGAGGCCTTTCCGTGTCTTCAGGTTTCCCAAAGTTACTGTAAGTAGCAGGGAAATATTTTATGTGAATGTAGGAGAAGACACCACAATTCGAAACCAAGTCAACCTCTTCAGAAAGCATTTACTTTCATTCAGAGTTCTTGGTGTTGTATATCTATGGCTAAATTACATGGGAAAAAGAAACTTGCTGTAAATTTGAAGTATTTTTGGTGAGGTGCAGTACAAGCTTGTGGAGAAACTCAAGGTCAGGCAGGATGGGGCTCTGAGCACCTGATGGAGCTGTGGGTGTCCCTGTTCACTGCAGGAGAGTTTGACTAGATGGCCTTTAACCTTCCCTTCCAACTCAAACCATTCTATGACATAAGCCTATCACACTTCTGCTCTAGGAGGTAAAACTGCCCTGCCAAAAACAACTGCCCTATCCTGAGGGAAACATCAAAGGGAGCCCATTACTGGATGGCTTGATCAGTCTTTTGTCCCAGTACCTGGTTTGGATGACTAATTTGCAGGTCAGCATTCCTACAGACTTTCAGCAGAGTTTCCTCTGGCTTTGCCCTACCCAGGCACAGTTCTCCATCTTTTAAGAGCTTGCACACACACTCATGCTCCACTTCCCTGATGAGGCAGAACCTGCTGGAGTGGAGAACAGCACAAGTCCAACATCATGCTCTCTGTGCAACTTCAAGTTAACCAAGAGGACTACTTTATGACTCAAATGATCCAAAGCTTCCTCCAGGGACAAAAGGAGAAAGAAGAAAAAATTAGTTGCTTAATAAATTTAAACTCATTCTTCCAGAAATGCTTTTTTACCCAATCAAATACTTTGGCATATCTGCTAAGTGTTTATTCAAACTGTAATACAATATATCAGGTAAAAAAAAAAGTGAGATTTTTACTTGTTTAATCAGTGATTACTATTTTCCAGTTATTAATTGACATTGGTTACACAATATTGACTGTCAAATGATTGAAAATGATTCAAAAGTTGGGATAAAAACCACCCACTTGTGAAGAAAAATTCAATAGTATTTAGCTGTAGAAAATACAAGTGACTTTTGGCACTCACAACCGTTGTTAACTTAAAAACAAACAAGGGAAAGAGAATTTTTATTATATGGGAAATGTATGAGAAAAATACAGGAGAAATGCTGGAAGAGTGAGTAAACATCTTATAGAGAAAGGGGAAAAAATGCTCATTTAGCTGTGGTCACAAGACAGTAGTAAAAGGTTAAACATTGTCAATAATAGCACAACTAATGCATTTGTAATGAAAGCTGAATCAATATTAGCAGAGGAATACAATTTTACTGTTATAGAAAATGGTAAAAAGAAAAAATACACATGCAATTCAATGAAAAAAAGAGGAACACAATAAATAAGAAAGGAAAATAATTACCTGGTAAGGTGACTGAACTGCTGCTTTTCTCCTGAAGTAGCCACTACTGCTATGAGCAGGTGGAAGGAAATGATTTACCTTCCACTATACAGAAGTGAAGGCATCTTATCCCCATGTCATTAAAAAAAATGTATCAAGCCTCACTTCTTCTACATCACCATTACTGCTGAACCCACTTGGTAGAGAAGTTTCCGCTGCATTAATTACATGGCCTTGAATACTTGCTGTCTGCATAACTTAACTATGAGATACAGCAGATAATAGCAATACCTAAAGATACTGGTGGCACTTCCCACATCTGGATTTGCAATAACAGAGGCATTAAAAAAGGGAAACCTCTATTCCTTTTTCCATGCTGTTATCCCAGGCTAGATGCTAACATGATAACATCACCACAGCTACCAAGTTAACCCAGATTAGTTTAGGTTAGCCACTGCTACCTAGAACATCTCTCCATCATCTCACACCAATATCTCTACTTCATCTTAGACATCTTCCCATCTACTTATTACTCAAAGAACCATCTCTATCACTCTATCTCTATGCTCAATCCACAAAAAAAAAAATCCATACTAGCTTCATCACTACCCTCTTTAGATGCTTAACCCAGCCCTGGTCCCTGTACAAGGAGCAACACTTGTGACCATCCCACCAATAGCAGAGCAGACTTGAAAGCTGAGGCAATTACAGCTCATTACTCCTGATGATCCTAACAGTGTTAATCACTGGCTGATTGATTGGTGGTGTTCAGGTGTTAACCCAGCAGCACTTCCAGGGAAGTCAGGATTAGAACCAAATCAGTGCCTGACTGCCTGCCTGGGAAATGTCTTCTTGCAGCTGCTGTAAAAGCTTACCATGGCATAGTTAGAATCTTTCAGAACTTTCAGAGCACTTTTATACCCCATTGCAACGTCTAACAGCCCAGAAACTCCTGATCTATAGATTTTTGTTCAGGTGTACTGTCAACGGTACATACACTACATGATGTTATGATGTGGAATACCAATAACCAAAAAATCATAAAACCGTGATATTTACCAAGAAATAAAAATCCACAAACAGACACACACACCCCCACACAAAGAGAAGGAAAGGCACCAGGGCACTTTAACCTGCTCTAAATCAGGATTGCTGTCATACTGTCCTCAATCCCACATGGTCTGATTCACTGCCTTGCCTTGTCAGTACAGGATGACATAATTCAGTGAAATGAATGGGCCAAAATCTAGCTTGATGTGACTGTTTTCTATCTGCACTGGCTCCCAGAGACAGCTCACTACATGATACTGCACAAACCATCAACCTTTATAACAAACCTGCTAGCACCATCTCGAAGATGAAGGTAGGAACACACAGCTGGGAGTAAAGGAGAGAGGGACTGCTATAGCTCTGGTTTAGATTAGTGAAAGCACTGTGGAATTGCACTCTTAGCATGTAGTTGGAGTTGCACAGTGATTTATGAACATCCTAATGCATACATACACACCCAAGCGTGTGTGATAATAAATGTAGCAGAAAAAGCTTGGACAGAAAGAAGAAGTGCCTTTAATAAAAGCATTAGGGACTGATGGTGCCTAGTCTGCCTGCATAGTATCTACCACTCAGTGGCAGCAAAAAAAAAAAATAAATTAAAAACAAACTGGCTTCTAGAACATAGGAAGGCAGCAAGGGAAATGTTTGCAGCCTCAGAAAGTTCACAGCCTCTGTGTGTGGAAATGAGGTGTGAGCCCTGCCATCAATTTGAACTGTAGCACAGCTGATCGAATACAGCAAATGTGCTCCTGTTAAGGAGGCAGAGACAGAACCAGATAATTCACAGCCACACAGTTTTCATTCTATTAAATGGAAATGGAGCATCCCTAGCTGAGGTGCCAGCTCAGGGGAGGATTGTGGCTGCGGTCGTGAAATAGTAACGGATGAGTGATTTTTCCAATTATTCAAGCAACAGTGAATTAGAAGTGTTACTTGCCTGCTTGGAGATATCATGCATGCTATAACCGCAACCACACTTCCAGAGGAGTTGATCACAAAACTTTATGAGTGCCAAAATTTTAATTGGGAAATCTGGGGCTATGAGAGATACGAACTCATATGGATCCATAAGATCTCCACTCCCCAAAGTTTTCTCATACTAGAGGTGCAAATGTTGGATCCTTTAATCAAGATCTGGTCCTCCAGAACCAGTGAAACTTTCACCAGTATCAATGGAAATCCTTCTATTGTCTTCAGTCATCTTTGGAGAAAGCTGTTAATGAAACTATTTGTGCCAATCATCATTCACAATAGAAATTAATGTTTCTGATCAAACTTGAAACCGTTTCTCTTCCTTCTACTTTTCATCCTCCACCATCTGCCTTCCCTTCTCTCTGGTAAATAATAATGAGTCCTCTGGTGTCACAGAAAGGGGTGAGCAGTGAGGTGCAACCTGGAAGGCCTAGGTGAGGATCTGTCTTCTGTCACCTCCATGGAAAGGCCTGTGTTAAGAGCTGTTGCAATCCTATGGGCTTGTAAACACATCATATCAGGACAAGGATGACCAAACAAGAGTCAGTAGACCCTGTTGGTAGTTCTACCCCACATTATAAGCTCCATCTGCTACCTTGTATGTACCAAAATACCTCCACATTTGGAAGGGAAGATGAGCCACTCTTCTTGACACTTGTTCCTCTCCCCTAATTTAAGTACTCAGGTCTTTGTCAGAAGCTGTTGTCATCAACTGGGCAATCTTCACAGGTGTCCAGGGCTCCAGAAAATACCAGCTGTCCTCTAATGACTCCCGCAAAGAGTCAAAAGTCATCTCTTCACTTAGGAGGTATTCCTGGACTTGGGATGGATGCTCCTTGCTGATAGAAATGTCACACTTCTTAGCACACGGAGTTCACTGAGGAAAAAAGTCTTTAGATAGATGTATCAGATTTCAGCCCTTGGACATATCTAAGGGCATGATGAAGTGGAGAAAGAAGCACAAATGTCTCACGTCATTTCAAGGATAGCTGAAGGGCAGGGCAAAAAGAGATAAGAGCTGTGGCAAAGTAGAAAAACAGTTAATGAACAAAGCAATGTTATGATCTAATCCGGGGTCTAGGAGGAATAACAGATATGAACCGTGCACCATACTTACCAAGATGGGAAAATATGAGATGACATAGGAGTAATAAGCGTGTCTTAAAGCTTTTGCTGAGATGATACATTTTTTAGCAGGAGTGTAGATACGAGCAGCCAAAGAGAAATTCAGGTTTTATAAACCTCCCTCTTAGGTTTCACCACCTTGCCAGGTGCAGGGCTGTGCGCTGTCAGTTTGGGTGTTTCATGCTTAGTAAATTGCTGCCTAAGCACATCAATCAAACAGAAACAAGCCGGTGCCTCAAACTGAAGGAGGAGAATTAAATGAAATCAAATCAAATGAGATCAAACCTAAGCAGAAGTAAAACACCTCCTACAAAGTTTGACCATCCTCAACTCAAGATCCAAATAAGCAGGAGAAATATTGTGACTTCTTTTTCACAGTTTCTTCTATCCTTCTGTCTAGGTATAGCAAATGTAATTTCTGAGGACTTGTTGCTGCTGCTCCTTCTATGTATTTTCTTTCCTTTTTGCTGATTGAATGGCATTTTAGGACTTTTTTGTTGTTTTTGTTTGGGGCTGTTTGGTGGGGATATTTTTTTGCTCATGGCAGCATTTGAGTTTATCTAGTTGTTCTTGACTCAAAGCCAACAGGAGTCATTTAATGTTAGAAAATAGAAAAGCTAGATCCTTTAAATCTACCTTCACAGATCGTATGGGGCTGTTATCCTTGTCAATCAGATGCCCTGTTATCTATGAAGGTGCTCTTACTCTGAAACAACATTTTCATAGGCTTTTGCATAGCACATGCGGTCAATGACAGAGCCATTATCCCATGTATCTGAGATCTGTATTTAAGGATGGGTTGAATCACGCTTCCAAAAGTGCCAACCCTTTTCCACTGATTACAGAAAGAACCTAGATTTAGACGGAGCAGTGAGATTTTAGATGCATCTGGATAAAGGGATAGTCTTTTCTGTACATTCCTAAGGCTTTCTGTTGCTTCCAGTAGTGAAAAGAGAGGTGTCCTTTGACTCAGCTTCCTTTACTCTGATATCTTCTGCAGTGTAGCCTGTGCCTTGAGAGAAAAAATGACATTGAAGAACGCTTGGCAGAATGTGTTTGTCCAATGGGAGTGATACAAAACTAAGCTCTCTCCTGCAGTGCAGACAAAAACATGTCAAGTTGCAGCATGGACATATATCTCAGGTACCATGGGCATCGTTTTCAAATAATGTGTTGCTTTAAGTCATTCTTAAATCACTCTGGCTGTTGAAATGTCTAGGGTATATAATGTGAATTGAGACACTTGTGGATATTCTCAGAGAGAGCAAGAACTTTACTTTTTTTCTTTTCTCTGCATTAGTGGTCAAGATATTGTGATATGAAATACTTCATGTTTATCTCACATGCAAGATCGTTACAGAAAAAAATTATTTGGGGTCTCACTGAAGTCAATGGGACTTCCATCCACTGCATTGAATGGCTGTGGGAAAGCTCTTGAGTACTTAATTCCAGAAGTACTCAGACCCTTTCAGGTTCGTAAATGAAGATGGAAATATTGCTGCAGATTGGTTAGTGTGGAGAAACTTGGAGAACTGGATGTAATATTCTTAATGTGTTTTTGCTATATGTTCAAACTGTGCTCAAATCTGCACAAAGTCACATGTGGAGCCTTCTATCCACCCTGTCTACTGTTTGCTGCAATCCCATGTGACCAATCTTGCAGCCAGCTTTCCATTGATTTGAAGAAGTAATTACACAAAATATTCTGTTAATACTTGCTTGCGACACCACAGTAGTCTTCAGATATTGTGCATGATAATTGTGATGTAGTATTGTAGATGGGGAGACATGTTGTAAGGCTGGTCTGCTTTAACAAGGCAAAAGAAACAACAGTGGAATGCCTAGAATGTGACAGACAGCATCAAGTTGTTCCCCCCTGTCTTCCTTTTCTGGGTGTGCAGAGAATTTTCTATTGTCCTTGCATTCCAGAGCAATCTTTGGGACAAAAGAAGTGTTGGGAGGAAGCAAACGATCACAACAATGGACTGACAGTGGACCACCACGGTGCTAGAAGGCTAGATGACACTGAAGATCAAAGGCTAGATGACACTGAGGATTGGCAAATAAGGCTGTGTCTGTCTGGCAACCTTTGGAGGTGGATAGGATAATGAATTTGGGATGTAACGGATATGTAATACATGTGAAAATATAACCTGTTCATTTCTTGGAGATCATTTCTTGGAGAGTTATCTTGATGCTACCCCAGGGTTGCCAATAAAGAATACCTTGCTTAAGGGTAACAAAACTTTGCTGTTATGTTTCTACTCATCGATTTCTTTAAATCACCATCGACATCCAATGAAGCAGCCTTTCCTTACAGCTAATAAGAAAATAAATGTGAGTGCAAGATTGCAGAGAGTATTGTATGACAATCTGAATTCCTTTTTATCTCTTGCAGTAATGAAGTTAATTTAATGAAAATCCAGCTGGGTTCTAAAGATAACAGATCAAAAACTCTCAGTGAAATCATCAGCGCAATACTGTTTATGAACAAGATGACCAAATATTTACAGGTCATTTTAAACAATAACGGTGGTCTGTTTCTTGCACTGATATGATCACTTCGTACCTAGGTTGCATTGCAAATATACTGGATATTAGTTATGTGTCTCTATCTGATATGAATCTTCTGCTAGTGGCTTGCTGGTAAAATTGGATGATGTATTGCCTTCAAGTGCTGGATGTGACAGAAAGATATGTGAAGACACGAGATAAGAAGGCTGCAGTCAGAGCTCTTTGAGTAAATGAATGGCTCCTTGAGGGCCTTTGCTGGCCAGTGTGAGTCAACTCTCCCAACAGATAAAGAGCATTTACAAAAGCCACAAACATAAGTACCTTAAGAACAAAACATCACACATAAAAACTTTGGTATGAAAGTGTTTACATTCCATGACCAGACTCTGGGCTCTTAATTTACTGGGCTGGTCAGGCTGAGAAGAGGTGCTGGATGTCTGCATGTTTGCAAGGAGTTCCCTGACCTTTCCTCAAACAAAATATCAAAATGTAGTTGTGGTGGCTTCTATCTACTAATGCAAAAACTGCTAATGATATTCTAACCACAGCTAGTACCATATGTACAGATACTGGGTCACATAAGCCCCTCGGCATATAAAGTCATCAGAAAAGTGGAAGTACCTTTTATCTATTTGCAATTCATGGCAAAGAAAATCAAACAAGATTAAAACTGAAAGGCACAACTGATGTTGTTTTTCTTGCTTTTTTTTTCTTTTCAGAAGAAATAAAATGCCGCAGCAGGGCAAGTAAGTGTTCCATACTGCCTATCTTGAAACTCCTGAGAACAGTAAGAAGATTTGGACGAGACTGAAAAAAAAAAAAAGAGAGAGAAAAGGAGTTCTGGTGTGCATTCCTTGCATAAGGGCTATACTTAAAAGCATTAACAGGACCTAAGAATGGGGCAGGAATAAAGATGGCTGTAATTTCCTTCTTCTATGTTTTAGCTGTTGTCAGGATATCAAAAGAAGGTGGAGGGGATAAGCTATTTCGAACTGAATCATTGAGTGAAGCACTGGCAGAAGTTGCCCAGAGAGGTGGCAGATGCTCCATCCCTGGAGATATTAAATGTCAGGCAGGACGGGGCACCTGATGGGGCTGTTTATTATAGATGTCACTGTTTATTGCTGGGAGGTTGGACCAGATGGCCTTTACAGGTCCCTTCTAATTCAAACAATTCTATGATCCTACCCTACTTCTCCAAGAAGTTAAGAAAACAGAATGCCTTGATAAATGTGTACCTTCTTGGGAAAAATAATTATGAATCAATCGAAATATTTGTTTCGTTAAGTAAGACTGGATATCCTTAGAGGATGTTTTGGAAATGCATGGATTCAGCACTCCATGAAATCCATTCAGGAGAACAGCTGCAATGGGCAAATATAGTGTTGGCAATTATTCTGAGGCTTGAAATGATAAAACTGATTATATTGTATGATCATCACTGGAAATGAACCTCTCAATTTTCATCAATTTATTGATAGTTCACTGGCAAGGTATTTAAAAAAAAAATAGATTATTGAAATTGAGTGTATAAGTATGGATTTTGCCAGGAGAAAGAAGGTGCCCCAATCCATCTATCCAAGCATCACATGGAGTTTGGTTGTAATGAGCATATGAGAGATCTCAGAAACAGCACTAGAATCTAAAGTTGTTCAGCACCTCTGAAAATGAGATCATTTTAATTAAGTGCTAAATATAGGATTGGGTGCCTTTGTGCATCACTATTAAAAAATTAGCCTCTTGTTGTAATTGTTTTTACAATTAGAATAGAATCCAAGGTGAAAAACATCAAAACCAATGGGTTTTAATGACAAAGTTAGATAACTAACTTGTGATCTAAACTCATAGAGGCTCAAGATCTCTCAGATGCACCAATTTGAACATCTGACTATAAAAGGAGGTGCAGTTAAGTTTGATGTGATAAGATCCTGGTACTAATGAATACAGGAGTTAGTATGCAACAGTAAGGGGGAAAAAAGGACAATATTTCTCCAGTTTTAAACCACTTGATCTACTATTTGAGTCTAGAGATTGTGATAAACCTGAAGGCTAGAGTAGAATGAAAAGAGGAATAAAAGGGATTTATTAACTAAAATCATTGCAGGCAGTAATACATCTGGTTGATCTCAGAATGAAGTGCAGAGGAAAGCTTGCTTTGAAAGATAAATCCTATACTAAGAATTATGTTAAACTTTACCTTTTGATAATGTTATCTGACATCCCAAGTCTGCATCGCATTGCAATGCCCTTCCCAGACACTGCCCTTTATGTTGTAGAGTGTCAAATGTCTTTGACAGTCACTGTAAGGCTTTTCCTCTGGTTGCAGGGAACAAAGGGGCTGACTGCAGTAAAAATGGAATAAAAGGAAAACTAGTCAAAGAGCAGGAAAGCCAGAGCATAGAGTGGGAAGGAGATAAAAAGAGAAGGACTGAAATGAGGAGTGACCTTTTCCACGTTCATGGGGCTGCAACACTGCAGGGTAGGAGATAGATCCCAAGCAGCTACCAGGCTGATAGAGAGATCCAGATGCAGCCTCTCATTCTTCACAAGCATCCCTGAAGGTAGGATCCCTCTATAATAGTTGGAGACAGTCTTACAGCATGAATAACCTCCTATCTGCAAATGCCTATAGAAGTGATACTTCCCTCTACTTGTTTTGAGAAGATGTACAGGCATGTGGCACAGTTCAGCACTGAGAAGAGGCACTATTCATTTTAGAGGCATGGATCATGACTTTTTGAATGCAAGCTGTTGCCAATATTGGAAAAACCTGAAAGGACTCAGCGGTATTCAGCGCAGGGCTGAAGTCTCTTCACACATTCCCACTTCGTGTACCGAAGGCTGAAGTGCCAGAAGTAGCTACTGGAAGAAGACAACCATGTGCTTGGTGGGGGGGAGGAAGGATTCCCTCAACCTGCAAGGACTGGCAGACTCATTCCAACTTGCAAATATGAGACAGTGACAATCTACCACATAGCTTAATATCTACTCAGCTTGGAGAGAGAGGCACTTTGAAATGGTGATTCAGAATTGAAGAGGTTCTTGTGTGCTGGAGATGCCCATTTTGTGCTATGGCAGGAGAGGACCTGCAGACCTGGATAGGAACAGTCCTATATGCACTCTGTGGGGCTGTATATGGTCAGTTAGCTCTTCACTGCTATAAAAGCACAAAAATACAGCAAAGTCATGTTTGAGACAATACTTACTGTAAAGTCAAATACTGAAAATAAAGAATACAGAAGAAAGGGATTTATCCCTTTCAGCTGATCTTATCCCAAGGGATCTGAGAAGAGAAGACAGCGAGATGCTCAGTGGGCAGCAAACACTGATCTTCATGTTGTCATGGCTACACTGCTACCCAAGAGAGATGCCTGCATCAGTGGATTTACGCAGCTGGTCAGAGATAGGCAGACTTCACAGCCTCACAAAAATCTACAGCTAGAAACTAGCTTGAACCCTTTGATAGTACTTCTTTTCTGCCACATGTTCCCAACTTGAGATCCAAGGTGGTTACCACCCCAGCTGAGTTGCAACCAACACTGTTTTGAAACCAAAAAGGTCATTAACATAAATAAATTGGCCTTTCTACCCCCAAATTTCTTGAGATTCTTATGCAATCATCTGAAAGCTGTATGGATAGCATTAGTGCTAATGCAGAAACAAAGTACAGATCAGGAGAAGCAAGAGAAGAAATTCAGACAAGTACAATGCAAAGGGAGTGTGATGTGCTACCTGAGTCCCCAAGAAATCACACATCTCCATCACTATTTTTCAACATAGTCACTGTGCTCACATCCACTGTTTTTCCTCCAGAATCATTCGGTGAGCATGAATGAATGCCAATGGGAGCCTTTTTTTTCTGCATGGAAGAATTCTGTGACAAACCTTTGCTTCATGCAGACTTCCACATCAGACACCATTCTGTCAGGCTGCCCCGCTGCTGCCATCTGTCACATGGCAACAAAATGCAATGGAATGTTGGTGGGAAGGTTCAGCCTCTACTGCCATCCCAACATCTCCCTCTGATGTCATGGGCCAACAGAAGAAAAGAGGAGGCATTACTTTTGGAGCAGTCAAATATTTAAATATATGTAATTGTATTATATATATATAATCATTACTATTTTTTTCCTCTTTACTTTCTGTCTTAGTAAATAGTTTTTATTTCAGCTTATGAGCTCTACTTTACTGTTTTCTTTTCCAGTTCTCTCCCCATTTCACTGGGAGCAGAGAGTGAGCTGCTTATGGGTTAAACCACAACACTATATAGAGCAAGACGTAAAAAATGACATCTAGAACCCACACTGAAACCAAGTGGAACAACATTCTGTGCTAGAAAGATATTTAGCAAACGCCTAGGGAAAGGCTAGGCTTATAGGTTTTTTCATTTTTTTGCTGTTCTACATGTAATTGTTCTATAAATTGACAATTTTATGTACAGATATTACAGCTTTTTGTGCATTCTGTTCAAAGGGTGAGTGTGAGGGAGGTAGAAATCAATCTGAGAAGTTAATTTTAGACTTGAAAATCCAAGTTCATTTTATGTAAACTCCTGAGTGGATTTCTTTATCTTACTGTCAGGAAGTGATGGCAAATGAATACAAAAATGTATGCTTTACTGTCAGAACAAAATATAGGCAGCTAGAAGTCTTTGTAAATTATGGTGAGATTTTCATAAAGTTTGGGTCAGACTTTTTTAGAGCACTGTGCTTAGGAGAATAAAATCACACTGTGAATCTTGAAAAAGTGCAGCAGAGTATAATTAGGCTTACTTGGGCATAAAAGGCATATGCCTAAAAATGTCAGTAGTCAAATGTATTGTCTAGCAGTCCATTATTTGATGATTGAGTGGTTAATTCTATAGGAGAGATACAATTCTGATGCCAGCATGGGAATTAGATAGATCTGCCCTGCTGGAACAGACTGCAGATCTGTCAGAGATGGTTTTCGTTGGCTGGAAAATTGATGGTTTAAAGGGAATGTGAACACATTCAAGCCCCTATCAAGGGGTCAAAGTGACATTTGCATTTCAGCTTGAATTTTAACCAAAGTGATCCGTGTTTGGATGTTGTTAGCATTACTATTCAGTTTAATAAATACTTAGAACAAAACATGTCGCGTTTTAGGAACGTCCCCTTAGCCCTGGTTTCCATAAGAATGCAAACCAAGCAATAGCACTCCAACAAACAACAGAAACCTAACAGATTGATAAAATAAATCCATCTGTGGAAATTTAAAATTCAGTTCTCATCAGAGAGCACCGGGAAGGCCAAGATTTTTGAAGGCCACTAATTGCATTCAGAGCAGAGCACACTCCAAAATGCAACCTTCTTCAAGGTGTTTCTAGCTGAGTGCCTAATACCTAAAGCACTTGCAATCATTAATTACTTTTCCAAAACCTTGATTATGAACAAGATTCCTGTATTTGCTCAAAGTCAGGGCAGCAATGTCTAGTCCTTTAACGAGATTTCTTTCTAACCTGATACTTTTCTGAAACACATGGAGGTACTTTTCAAACTGGTACTGAAACTTGTGCTGAGTTTGGAAAGCTTCCAGCACTATTTTAGAAACTAGCACAGTATAAACAAATCCAACAGTAAAAACCCCTGTTTGCTGTTGGATACATATATATATATATGTAACATAAATGTGCAGGAAAAATTGTCAGTAAATTGGACCATCTGAGGCTTTTCACTTTCCTCCTGATTTATAGCTATAACGCCCCTGCAAATTTTAAGCTAGAATGAAATCCCTGCAGAATCTTTATCCTCCTTAAACCAAATAATTGTCTTCTGCAGTAATACCAATTTTCCTGTGCCTCTAGGCTTGCAGGCTTTGATAGCAAGTTCTTTGGGATGCTAATTTATTTGGTTGCGTTACAGTGAGATAAATCTGTACACAGCCAGTTGCTGGTAGGACTAAGGAAAGTGTAAGCCCAAAACATTATGAAAACTAGAAACAGGAGGAGGAAATGATAACAGAATGCTCCTCCTGAATGTATGGGAACAAGACTGTTCCTTCTATGTGGCTATCCTCTATAAAGGATGAAGACCAGGTTAGGGGTGCTCAGGGGGACGGAGTTATTAATGAGCAGTTGCTGGTCTCTGAAAATTTGGCACTTTCGGGGTAGGTATCCGAACCTTTTCGGTGCCTTATACAGAGAAATAATCCCCCCTGGAGGATTTGCTTCTCATCCTAAGGTGGAGGTTTGTGACAGGTAGGCAGTTTTCCTTCAGAAAATAGATGCAGCTAACACCTTTCTCCTCATTTCTAGCTTGTTTGTGATCGAGTTTTAGCTTATACATCATTTAAACGTTCTTGTGCACAAGGAAGCTAGCACTGAGACAAAAAAAAAAAAAGGATGGAACACCTCCCCTGTGAGGACAGGCTGAGAGAGTTGGGGCTGTTCATCCTGGAGAAGAGAAGGCTCCAGGGAGACCTGAAGTGGCCCTTCAGTGTCTACAGGGGACTATAAGAAGGAAGGGGACAGGGCCTGCTGTGATAGCGCAAGGGGAAGTGATTTTAAACTAAAAGAGGGGAGATTTAGATTGGATATAAGGAAGAAGTTTTTTACAGTAAGGATGGTGAAGAACAGGAACAGGTTGCCCAGGGAGGTGGTGGATGTCCCGTCCCTGTAGACACGCAAAGTCAGGCTAGACGGGACTCTGAGCACCTGATGAAGCTGTGGATGTCCCTGTTCATTTCAGGGAGTGGGACCAGATGGCCTTTAAGGGTCTCTTCCAACTCAAACCATTCTATGATTCTATGTAAACGAACAAACAGTTCTGGCTCAGCAATTGTACCTTCTAAATTTGAATCAGAAGGACTCCAGCCCCCATCTGTCCTCAGACTTTTGTCTTCCCTATGACTCCTCAGGTACCTCTGAAGCTTCCAAGGCTGAAATAGCAGGGACATGGTTGTTTTTCTTTTACTCTCTGTTGCAGAAATAGCTTGATCTGTAAGACTATGAGTTTTCCACCTTTGGCTGATCTTTATTATCTCTGATCTTTTGAGGGGCATTAGATGATCAGTGTACAACTGGGGCATTAATTAACACATCTTTTATCTTTTTCCGCAATACAACACTTCTGCATGACTCAAAAATTCCAGGTTTTATTTACAGTCATCTTTGCTCACATGAAATACTAAACTCAGACATTTGTCCACAGATGTAGAAAGGACCCTGCTTCTAAAAATCTGTCCTTGAGCAAGCCAAATTCCACAGACACTGGGACTGAAACTCCAAATTTCCATGGATTTGCCTATCAAGGATAATTAAATGCTTGACACTACCAGTGTCAGTTTGGACTAGGACAGCAACACTGACATCCCTGTTATAGTCTGAATATAAAGGGTGCTTTTTTAACCTAAAATAAACCTTAAAAAACTTATTCCTTTATTGATATACAGCTATAGCAGTATAAGAAGGAAAATATCCACATCAACAAGACTAATCAACAGCCAAATCCTTAAAAACAGGCATCCAGCTGGTAGTACTCTCTTTATGGATCGGCTCTGTTTTTTCCTTTCTAAAAGAAGTTTATGTTTCACAAAACGAGGACTTATTTGTTTGTTTGTTTCAATAAAAACATTCATCTAGTATTTATGCACCTTGTTCCGACTAAACAAAGGAAGCCCAGGCTGGAAATCTTCAGCCTACAGAGTTTTCTTTGTTTTGCTCCTTTGCACGCCTTTGGATGCAATTGCAGCAAGTTCATTGTTCATCTGCAGACGTTTCAGAAATAAGTCATTGTTCCTAGAACTCTGCAGGCTGTGCAAAATCACATTTTTTAAGCTGTATTAGCCTCAAGAAACCAGTATTTCAAAATCTTTATTAACTGCAGGTAGCTGCTGCTCCAGTAGCCCTACTGAGTTCTCCTTCTCTTTTGCTAAGCAACAAGGCAATTAACTTGACCTATGTCCCCAAAAATTTAAGTCAGATCTTCAGCAGTTAATTACAGCAAAACGACAGCAGCATTACACTTAAGGCTGTGCTGTTTTCTTTTCACTAGGGGTGATAATGTTTTCTGAAAACTTGTATGCGGTGAATTAGAGGATTAATTTGAAATGGTTATTTTAATCTGTGCAATGATCAAAGTTTCTAGGACAAATTGAAGGTAAAAGAGAAACCTCTGCTGTCTTAAGGCAGAAAAAATACTTAAATGATTAGTCTAGGTGACAATCAGATGGTTAGGCAGACAGATTATGGGCCATATTCAGTGCTAATTTGCCCTCTATGAAGACAAGGAAAATTTTTCCATGGTAGTTTCATTAATAAACAGTAGTACTTAGATACAATGCAAAGTGACACTCAGTGTACATTGTTTAAGATTCTCCACTACCTTTCTCCACAAATTCTAGGAGGTAGACTATATGATCTTCACTAATCCCTTCCAAATTGGGATATTCTACGATTCTATGATTTTAACATTAAAAATAATGTGTTTGTATGTTTTATCTTGTGACACACTGGAGCAGGTTGCCCAAGGGTGTTGTGGATGCCCCATCCCTGGAGGCATTTGAGGCCAGGCTGGATGTGGCTCTGGGCAGCCTGACCTAGTGGTTGGTGACCCTGCCCATGGCAGGGGTGTTGAAACTGGATGATCTTTAAGGTCCTTTTCAGCTCAGGCCCTTCTATGATTCTATGATTCTGTGATCTTCTTCATGAATAATTCATGAATCAATTAACTTTCTTTGGAATTTTGCTCTTGATGCACATCATACAATGTGGCATTTGCTGTTATTCTGGTTTTGTAGCATGTCCACTTGAGAAGTCCCACACCATTTGCAAAATGAAAGCAGTAAGTAGTTTTAGTAAAACCTGTTCTCAGCTGAGGTATATATGCTCACTCATTAAAAAAGGAAATCAATATTTCCTCAGACTGGTGGCTTATTAAGCCATAAATTGCATAGTTGGCTTGTTTTAAACAAATATTAATAAAATAAGCAACGACTTTTTCTCCTTGGAAAGCACCTATAAATTCACCTATGCATAAACGTGCTGCTGCAGTTACAGACCATCATATACCTAAGGAATTTCTTGCCTTTTTATTGAAATAATCACAGGGTTGTTGCTACTTAGTCTGCAAGAAGTAGAGCTCAGCTTTACATATTTAAGTTTTTGTTGCCTATGGTTATTCAAGGATCAAAATTATGGATCGCTGTACATTTGGCTTTTAAGTAGAAATTTAGCTACACCTGTGTGACTTGAGGATAAGTCAAGGAAAACCACTTTCTAACCTCTGCAGCACATCTGTATCATATAAGTTCATGCTAATGCAATTCAGATGCCAGCAATGCAGTTACATCAGTGTAGAATCCTAATGCAGAGGAAAAGCTCTTTAACTCTGGAAATCATTGTTCCTTAGAGAAAATGATGTTATAATATCAATAGAGCATTCTGTTTCCTCTGTTATAGGTAGTGCTTATTAGATTTTAGCCCTTCTTGAAACATTCCAGAAAAAGAGATACCATTAATACAGATGATAAAACTTCCAATTTCTTTCTCTCAAGCCAACAGGCAGATTAGCCATGCAGGGAATGTGCTGGATAACAGAGCAGATTGTAACAGGTACAAGTTGGGTGCCATCACCTCAATAAAAGGCTGCCCTCTGTTTTCCCCTTGATTCAGGTTCTAGGCATGGGGCTGTAACATCAGAGGACAACAGCTTAGAAATGAAGAATATTTTCCAAAGAAAACCTCTTACAGAGCTGTGTTTCCACCCTTACATATGGATTCACTATCACATCCTCTTCCAACCTCCTTCCTACCACTTTTTCAAAGGGTTGCTACAACTTATTTGGCATACCAGCAAAATGGAAATGCCCAGAGACCAGAGTTTTCTGCTTATGATTTCTTTGGTAAACATGGTTGTGTGGTCTTTTCTCCATCGAAGTGAAGCACGAGTGCTTCTGATAGTGTTATTTCAGGGCATCTGAAACTAAAATATGTAAAGAATATTTTACAGAGGGGAATGAATTCACAACAAATGTCAAGCACTTAAAGGCGGTGCATAAGGAGCACTGGAGCTTTGCTTTGGCTGATGCTTTCAATGTAAAGCTCTCCAAAATACATAAAGCTATATGAGTACATTGGTAGTTTAAAACTAGGGCAATCACAATTTGTGAACATCTAGAAAGAAATTTTAAAAAGTAAAATCTACCTACTGGTCTTTCATCTGTTGTTCAGAAAGGATTCAACTCCTTTTTTTTTTTTTTTTGTGCTTATATATTTATATATATAAAAATCTGTTGTAGATTTGACAATAAAAAATTATAGACTGTAGATGTTTATATAAATCTATTACAAGTACATATACATATATACAATGCATATACTTATACATAAATCTATTATGGGTAGGGAAGGCTACTGACCCTAACTGAGAGTCAGGACCAAAGTGTTACTACTTGAGAATACAAACTGATGTAAGAGAGATGAGCTATTTTTCATTTTTGTGACTTATTTTTCCCCAAAGCTTGAAGAATAGAGACAAACATGCCGCCATTAACTTAATTCAGTACTTCTTCAGTCATATTTGCATTCATTGTTATCTCCCTACAAAGACACTGTTATGTGATCTTTGACCTACAAAAAGCAGCTCATGACTTTCAGACTTGTTAGTGCATTCCAACCAAATTGGAGGAGGAGGAGGTAGGAAATTCAGAGTAAATTCAGTATCCACAAGAGTGGTGAAATCTGTTGTTGGGTGGAGGAAAGAGAAGAGAATTAACACCCTCTAAATTAAAAGAGAGGAAGAAGTAACATTAGCCAATTCACTTGGTGGCAGCTGGCCAGCCATGCAGGTAGCAGCCTATGAACTGGCAAATGCAGCTCTAAAATAGGCATAACACACATTGCTCCTCACCCAGCAAGACAACAAAAACCACACGGAGAGGCGTAGAATTAGATCTGTGAAGGCAGTTTTCATTCGTTTCTCTGTTCACAGAACAACTTCTTTCATCTTCTCTTTGTGCTGATTCATTTTCATCAATAAGTTGTTACTGAACTCACAAAGGAGAGAGGTGAAACTGGAGAAACTTAAGTCAGGTGATGCAAGAAAGTCTTCTAGCCTTAAATGTTGTGAAATTATGAAAAAATACATCGATCAAAAGTGATGTATAAAGTGAACTCCAAAGTGACCTATGCCAGTGGATGATAGAAATTGATTTGTGGTCATCCAGGTGATACACTGAGGCCATGCAGCTTCAGTAATATATAGTAACATATAAGCAATATTTTAAACATTTCTGATCAGTCCATGGCATTAAATTTCAGAAAAGGTAGCTAAAAGTATAGCAAGTTAATTGAATAAGTCAGTAATCATGAGATCATTTGCTTAGCTCTAATGATTTCTATTCCCATTATGCACATGATTGACAGTGAGGGGGGTTTCAAATGCAGTGAATGAGACTAGTAAAATAGGCAGCATCTGAGAAAGGCAAATAAGACTAGGTAACTATTACACACTTGTGCTTTAGCTTTTCACATCTAGAGATTTGATTTCCAGTCTCTTTTTGATCAGAACAGGAAAGAGGTGAGAGAAGAAAAAGAGGAAAATTGGAGGCTGCTGTTAAAGTATATATATATATATACTTTATATTATTTAGTTATATATATATATACATATACTTTAACAGCATTATATATATATATATGTATATATATATAATGTATAGCATGCATCCTCTAAGCAGTATTTGCTTAATGCCCTCACTTGTACCCAAAGATCAATCCCACCGGAGACTCTGAGCCTGATGCCCCTTATATGTTCCCAATAACAGTTACTCTCAATTGTCACTGGTGTGAGAGAGGAATATCAGCTGCTCTCTGTGCACAGTCTCTCTGCATAGTCCCTTGTGAGACTCCAACAAGGGACGGAGTGTATCAAAGAGGATTGTATCTGACACAGTTCTTTTAAAGAGTTGCTTAGTTTCCCAGAAAAGTGGGAAGCTTGCCTAATCCATAATGACCCAAATCACTTTGCAATACGTTCTTTTAAGTGAGTTTGGCCATGTAGTCTCTCACTGACAAAATCCCTTGATTTTTCTAGGGGTAAAGAGGAAGATTAGTGCATAAAAGAACATCTGTCTCCCTGCTGCTGACAGGCTAAAAGATGGTGTGTTGGCTCTTTCTTCTTTTACTTTCTGTGGAGCAGGTTGCAATCCTCCCAGTCTGGAAGCAGTAAGCATTTGTTATCACTGTGCAGCACCAGCCTACAACTAGCGTTTCCTTTTCCTGAGATTGGCTGTATTGGGATTATCACCTGGCTGCTCAATGGGCTCACCTGAATGTGAGCTTCTGGAGCCTCTCACACCGGTGAGACACAGACTCATATACCATGCATTGGTGTCTTGGCTTCAAGATTGGATACAGTCACGTCTCTTTCTGCTTGTGAGGGCCTTCCAGCAGGAAAGCTTTCCTTCCCAATTACTGATAAAGTCATTTGGGAAAGAAGTGAGATTTTTCCACCTGCCAAAGGTAGCAAACCAGATACTAAGATACTATTTCCTCTGTTATGGCTAGCTCTGTGTAATGAGAAGCAGACAATTGTTTGATTTTTATTATTGCTTGCACAAGTGTAGCATTTGAAGCCTAGGGCCCTTCAGTGCTAAGCTCTTCGCAAACTCAAAATAATAACCACTTCCCATCCTGGGGAACTGTAGGGTAAATATGTAAGCCAAGCAAAGAAAATTAAGACTTCTATCCCTGTTGCAAGGAGTGTAAAACAAGCGTGGAGAGACTGAGCAATCTTCCCAGAATAACAGATGTGTAAGATTCAAGACTGGTAATGCATTGGAACAGGCTGCCCAGGGAGGTGGTGGAGTCACCATCCCTGGAAGTGTCCAAGAAGCGTGGAGATGTGGCACTGAGAGACACGGTCAGTGGGCGTGTTGGGGGTGGATTAGGGTTGGACTTGGGGGATCTCAGAGGTCTTTTCCAACCTTAGTGATTCTATGATTGTATGATCAGTGGTAGAAGAAACATTCAAGAATTTTCCCACTTCTCTTAACCGCATTATTTCTCTGCAGCTTCCCAGCTGGGGTGGTTCACATCCTTACACCCCAGGCGGGTTATAACGCTTGTGTCATGAAAATATAAATTGATTTGATAGTCTTGGCATTTACAACAGACAGGTGCAGAAGGACAGTGCACAACTGTGGGTTTATGTGTCCTTGCTTTTGGGAATCTTATGCAAAATATAGTTGCTTGTCACCTTACCTGTCTCACATGTAGCAGGCTAGTGTGCTACCAAGTTGATATTTAATAGTTGTGAAGTGGCATGCTGTCCTCTGGAAAGGATACTTTCTAAATGTAAAGTGTAATATTATGTTTTGGAGATTTGAGCTTTGCTTATGCCACTGGATCAGCTGCTGCTTCTTCCAGATAGGCTTATCTAGATACTTACAGAGCTAAAAAATTGCATATGTGTATCATTCAGACTGTGGTCTGCATATCGTATCAGCCACGTTCAAATGCTTGTTTCTGAAGATGGCTTTTTTTCTTGGGAAGAAAACTCAGATTCTTGCCTTTCCCCCTCCGTGCATGACTTTTGGGCACCTGGGTTATCAGCACGTCCATTTCCCTGTCCATAATGTGTGGATAATAAGATATGACTATGCACAGTGTGAAACTGAAATCCCTTAACTTAATCATGATATCTATCTGCAAACCTCTGTAGCGTTCACATTCCTGCTGGGTCAGTCAAGGTAGGAGAGTACTTATAATACTTCCTTCTTGGCCTACATATTTTAAGAATTTTAAGTCATAAAATTCTTCATGGAATCAAAGGGAATGTTTTAAATAACAAAAGGAAGACAAGTGCAGGAAAGAAGAAGGTAGCTGTACTGGAGCATGCCCTTTGTAACCTGATCTATCTGTAGATGTCCCTGGTCATTGCAGAGGATTTGGACCAGATTACTTTCACAGGTCCCTTCCATCTCAAAGAGTTCTACAATTCCGTGAAATGCTCTGCTCTTTTCTAGATGCAGAAGTGAAAGTAGCTCCAGTGTCGGGTTTTTCATCTGGGGTTCTCAGAGTTCCCACAACTTATAAGAAACACACCTTCTGTGGCAGATTCTGTTTCCTAGGAGGAGCTAGCTTTCACCAAACCAGAGCTTTAGGAGTGTTTCTGCTTCCACTATGCAATGCAATGCTGTGTCAGAGCTCCCATCACACCAGATGGTGTGAATTGGTTGGGAAAGCATCAATCACAAGGCCGTGATGTTGAGACTCCACTGCTTTTTCTCACAGCTTCTTGAGCTCAAACTCAGCACTGAGTTATTCAGCTCTCTGGCTGCCTATTTCTGCACAGTTTGCCATTAACAAGAGGCTGTGAGAATGGCTGTGTTGGTCAGACCAAGAGTCCTCCTTGCATTCAGGCTGCAGTCAGCTCTGGATGCCTGGGAAGAGCATGGGAACAGGCATGGATGTTATGCTACTTCCTCAGAGAACAGAATCAGTCTCTATCAAATTGTGGCTTAGAGCTGTGCTATATAAGGGCTGTTGTCTTCCTATTTAACTTACTTCAATGGAAGATATTTTCTCCTACGAATCTCTTCAAGTCCTTTACGTATTTATATAAATTTGGAAAGTCTTATAGAAAAGATATTGGACTGTTACACTTTGATTCATTTTTTTCCCTGCTCTTTCAGGCTGAGCATTTCACAGCTGCTCTTTAAATACTTGGTCTAACAAGTGGAAGAAGCTTTCTGCTGTTCATAGAAGACAGATGAAGCAAAATGATCCTTTTTATGCTGAGAAATCCATACTCATTTACAGATAATATAATCCAGCTTCTTGCGGTCTGGAAGGAGGAGATGCTGAGCTTTAAATGCCTGCTGACAAGTGTGTGAAATGAACAGGTTTGATTTATAATCCTCAAATTATTTGCATGCTTCATAACCTATTCGGTAGAATGAGTTCAAGACCATTTCTGACAATTTGGCTGCCCATTTTTTATCTACAAAATTCTTGCACTGTCATGTACTCTCCTTCCCCAGGGGCTGCACTTCCACCGCTCCTTTTTTAAATAGTAAAATTCATTATTGCTGTGGAGTGGGCAGAAGCAGAGGAATGTTTGGGCAAACTTGTGACTCCACACCCATTCAAGAGGGGCAGTAGTATCTCTTAGATGGTCTTTCTTTCCTTGCCATCAGATTATAAAAAGATTATGGAGAAGAAGGATACCGAGGGAGACTCATCATTTCACATCTGCAGCAAGGCAGTACTCCAGCTGGCATCAGTCACTCTTTATGCTTTACATGTGAGATCAATAAAGGAGGTGCAAAAAGAAAGCCAGAAAGCCAGGAACTGGAATGTACATTGTCTCAATGCTCTTGTTCTTTTATCTTTAGTACAGTGTGAGCTTGCAAGACAGCTGGAGTACCTACAGAAAGCATGGATGAAGAGTTTAGGCACTAGCTGACATTAATGTTCACACTCCTCTGTATAACCTAGGGCAAATTATTCAGGACCATTTCTGAAACAGTAAGATGTGACCACACCAAGTGAAGCAATGCTGTGTGAAGGACCATCAAGTTGGCTATCAAGACTCCTCAGACAGTACAGAACTACGTAAAGAGGTCAGGAAAGGGAAAGCTGGTGAAGAGCTCTCAAACTGGTTAATATGGTGGAAATATGGATATTTCCACATCAGACTCCTTTGCAGGGCACAAGTAATATAGGAGGGACAGAAAGCAGGTTCCTAAATTCAATGATTATGAAAAATTTTGTTTTTAATATGCCTAAATCCTAGAGATATTACATTGTTTTAAATTTAAAAAAAATCCTTAAGCATTCAAAATTTCCAGTTTTGCCTTTATTTATTTATTTTTTTAAATCTTAAAGTCTGTTGAAGTCCTTAGGAGGTTGTAACTTGTAAGGTCACTTGTTAATTGCTGCATGTGTGGGCTGATGTCTCTTTCCAAAGAGATTTGTGGAAGGAAAGCTTTTGCACCAGACGCTGGCTTGTGTCACTCTTTAAACCCACTACGCTGGTATTGTTAAAGTCAGGGAGCTCATCTTAGGGTTGGAGTAGAAAAGTAATTCTATTACTAGGAGACATCATCCAGCTATGAGGTAGTGAAGCATCTTCTAGGGCAGAGAAGCACAAAGCAGCTCAACTTTTAAAAGATATCAGAGAGCAGGGTGCAGTTAGAGAAGGCATTACACAACTGTACATAAGATGAGATAAGATGCCCTTTATTTTTCCCCGTTTAAAATATATGATCTAGAAGAAAATATGGAAACATCAGGGCCACCTTCTATCACTAAATTATTAAAAAAAGGATATAGCCCAAGCTTTGTCACAAATAAACACTTAGACTTTCTCATCAAAATGCAACTCTCTGGCAAAGTGAATACTCTAGGAGGTCAAATACATTACCAGTCAGTGCAGTATTACTTCCAACGGCCTGAATGAAGGATTAACGAAGATGACTTGACATTTATCTAGATTCTTGTTCTGCTAATAGGGTTTATAAAATTGCTCCATGAATAATTTATGTTGGGTAATTCACAGATGGAAAGATTCATCATCTTCCCATAAGTAGAAGGGAAGAGCGAGGATGGGAAGTCAGGCAGAAAAATAAGGTCTCTAGCTCCATAATATCCTTATCAGTGGAAAGTGAGGTTAAGACTTCATGGTTTAGTGTCATGGTTACTTCCATTATGAAGTAATTTTGATTATGAAGAAGGTTACAGCCTTCCCTCCCTTTTTGGAAGTGTTTGGAGAAATTAGAGAAATAGATTGTAGCTGGGGTCCTTATTTGAGGATGGAGAGGCTGAGCACAAAAATTAGAGAATAGGGACAGATTCATGTTCCAGATAACAGCTGACAGGATCAACCATACGCCATCCTCTTCAATTCATGGAAGGAGTAACAATAACCTGTCACTGTATATCTGGTGCTCTTTTAAGCTCTTCTTAAATCTCACAGCTATTTGTGAGAGACACTTAGAGAAAAACATGAGTTGGCCACAGATAGCATTAATGAGTCTGATCCCTTCTAGTGGCCATAGCACTCTGACTCAGTTTGGAAAGCACTGTTGTTTTTTCCTCACTACAGTTATGGGATCATGAATCCAGCATGGCTTTCAGAAGGGTGTGACTAGATTAATTACTGATGTCTTCATGAAGACTACAGTCCATTGTAAATTCAAAAATCAGAATAATTGTCTTTTTAATCAGAACATCTCAAAGCAATTAGGTAAAACAAAGAAAGATTGATAAGTTTTTGAACAAGATGCTGTGTCCTTGCTTCCCCTTTTATTTCCAGTCAACTCAGTAGTTTTCTGGGTTGCAACAAATTCTGTGCAATTTCTTTGTTCTCTTTGGCAGTCTTCCTGTCTTGACCTGAAGCCTCCTTGTTAAGCTCTCTGGCTTTGTTCTTTCCTCCACTTGCCATATCCTGTACTGCTGAAACCCTTTTGAGATGGTCAATTTAGACTTAGAACAACAACTCCTTCTCCCTCAACAAATTCTCATCTGACCCGCTGACTTTTAAAAAGAATTTGGCACATGTTATAGCTTCAACAAACCATATACCTTTTACCATAATAAATCAGCTGCAAAATTTCTGTCGAGCTGACATGGCATGAAAATGGGCTGAGTTTCACTGATGATCAAAACTCTCTATTCTCCATAGCTGGGTCATTTTGTACTCAAATGCAGTATGATCAAGTCCTTAAACCAGCTGCCTCCACCTCTCCATTCATTTCTACATTGGCCTTGGTAAAATTGTTCCTGCTTTCAGTGGAAGAAAAATTTCATCTCTTGATTTGTATTTTACTCAGTAAAGAGCTTGCACTTATCTTGGTAAATAGGAAGAGACATAACCAAGCTGGTGTGAAGAACTCAGATCAAATTCCCTTTGGCTGTACAGAAGGGCTTAGTCTTCTGGGATGTGAAGTCAAGACATCTACTTCCCATAATAGTCTGCTACTACCTTGGTTAAGAGGACTTGAGCATGCCTCAATTTTAATGGCACAAAGTGCACAGAGTTCTCATCAATAAAATGATACTTGCCCTCCTTATGAATGCTGCATCCCTGGAAGCGCTCAAGGCCAGGTTGGATGGGGTCCTGGGCAGCCTGATCTGGTGGGGGGAAACCAGCCCATGGCAGAGGGACTGGAATTAGGTGATCTTTAAGGTCCCTTCTTATCTAAGTCATTCTGTGATTCTATGATTCTTCTCTGCCACCATCATGAGATCTTAAAGGAAAACAGTGATAACACTGCTGAAAGAGACATCATTGGAGCTCCATAAAGGGGGAGATCATTAAGTGGGTTATAGAAACGGACTGGTCACAAGCAGAAAATGTCAGTATTGCTAAAAAAAACAGAGGAAGAAACACAGTACAACAAATGGTAAATCATGTTCTACACAAAGCGTTCAGAATTACATGGTTTCTAAAGGATGATACTTAATTAGGGGCTGGTCTCCTTTTCCAGAACGTGGGGGTACAGAGCCCTCCACGTGGTTCTTTATACTGCTTCAGCCAGCTGAAGCTCTGTCTCTTTGTATATTCCGATGGTGGGTGACACTGTCTGTCTGCATACATAACAAGGTCTGGCAGATGAACATCCTCAGGGATGTTTTTGTGGAATGCCAGCTATTTAGGACAATCCTGTCCGCAAAATGGGAAAAATGAGTCAGTATGGAACAAACTCAAAATGTCTCTGGGACCACACAAACCTCTCATCTCCCAGAGGATTTGGTGGCAATACACGTCTCTTATCTTACTAGACCACCAACATGAGCGAGATGAAATGCCATGCTGACCGTCCTCAGGAGGCTGAGACTTCTTTCACTTTGTTGGATGAGTTGTATCGCAAGCAAGGTTTCCACACTGCTCCTCTGTCACTGTGATACTGCATCTAAAGCAGGTTTTATTGCTTTTCTGTAAACTGATGCTTGAATTTTAACAAGAGGTAATTTCTAACTCAAGTCTGAATCACTGAATGTAAAGGGAGCAGGAATTCAGTTACCAGTGGAGAGAGAAATGATAGAGATATAGGAATGAAAGCAATAAATTTAGGGAAAACAAATGAATGAGGCAATGTGAATATGTTCACTTCGTGCCTCTTGCTGAATACAAAAATTATATATTGCTAATCTGCAGCACCAGAATTAAAATCAATAAAGAAATGAGAGACCATGTTGCCTAAACTGGAGAAGCAGTTTCCCAGTCTCAGCTACCATAGCACTGCCTCTGGATGCAGGAATCACAGACTTCACCCCTGCTTTTGCTTTGCTGTGTATGAGGACACATCTCATCCTTTTATCTTTCTGCTATTGGTTACTTGGGACATAGCTACCTCTGTTACTGCTTTACCAATTTTCTAGTCCATTCTGGGAGTAAATATTAGGAGACAGGTATCCCATCTCTCATGTGAGCATTATGCTTGGGATCAGGGGATTTTGAACACAAGCTGGGACTCCTTCAGTAGGAGAATTTGTGTGAGATGCAGACTCTGAAATAAGTAGCATGTGGATGCAAAATGAAGACTGCAGACCCCCGGGAATAATGATGTGCCTAGGGATGCATTGCCAAGTCTGGGTGGGGCTCACTAAATCACTAATGCACTTTCACCGAGGCAGGGAAGAAGAGTGAATTTAGCAGACAGGACAATTAATAATTGAACATTATGGTAGGTGAAAGTTTAATTAGCAACATCAGATGGAACTGCATCAACAGGAGGCACTGAGCGCGCTCTTTTCCTCACGGGAATGTGCCGCATCCTCTGGGAGAGCTGAGCTGAAGCCTCCTCAAGCAGAAGAATGAGCTGGATGCCATAAGCCCAGGATCATTGGTTAACAGCTGCTGTGGCAGTTTTGAAACTATAATTCTCCTCTGTCTTCCTCTTCTCTTGTGTTACTGCTGCAGCAATTTGTTGAGCAGTCTGAAATCCTAAACAGTTTTAGAGAAAACCCATATGATGCTTTCTGTTGGTAGATTAACTTCTTGCCTATCTGTTTCTTACCCAGTTCTCAACTTTCCTCAGTGAAGGAAACATCCATGATATAGTTCAAGTGATTCTTTTTTTTTTTTTTTTTTTAAGCAACACTTTAGTAAATAAATTGCATCATGGCAGATTGCTCACTTCCACATTGAGGAAGTGGAACTCATCTCATAGTCATTACAGTACAATAGTTCCCCTCGAAGCACTCCCAGGAGGCTCTCTTTATCTGGGAGAGGGTAATGGAATATTCACACCTAATCACCATGGCATAGAAATACAGTTCTTTAAAGGGGAAAATCAATTTTCCCTTAATATTTAAAATACTAATAATGTACTTTGCTGAGGCTGAGCAGTTAGATAAGATTATACGTTTAGTGCTGATGATCAGGAGCAGAGTCTGAAAGGGAGGGAGACAAAAGCAGATATACTCTGGGGTTAAGTAATAATAACTGCAATTAAAAAGCACTTCATTCAAAATAATAATAATAATGAAGAAAAGAATTAGATCACTCTCCCTTCACTTCAGTTCCACACATAGTTGTTTCAGTTAAGATTTATTTCTACCATCCCAGTGCAATGGAAAACAAGTGTTGATCCCTCAGGTTAAAGGTCTGTTTCACCATCATATCTGACATTACCAGGGCTTTTAACAATCAGTGGTATCTGCTTGGATCAGTGGCACACAGACAGCTGCTCAATGCTCACCTGTAATTCTTGTCTCTTTTCCCCTTGCCCTACCCCCCCACCTTAGCCTTGTTTTGTGAGTCACTGCAGTGGCAGCAATCCTGTCCCTTGGGAACGCATTAGGAGCTTCCACATAAATTCACAGGACAGAAAACTGGATTGTCAGCTAAATCCTTTACTGAAAAGTATTTCCTTTCTGTGGAGAATTAATAACATCTGGTAAACAAATAAATAAACACATCCCCACAAAACTAAACCGCTCCCACCTCAGATCTTCTATTTTTCTTATGTTTGAAAGTCTATAGGTCTTTCAATGTATGCATGTGTTTATTTATTTATTAAAAGTCCATTGCCCTACTCAGTGAGTCCACATGTAGAAGAGGATAGATAACCTATTTAACTTAATTCTTCAGTACAAACTTTGCCTAAGATCCTTTATTAGGTCTCTTTTTTTTCCCCTGCAATCAGTCCATTGGTTTTCCTGCCTTCATTCCTTCTTTCTAGTCTTCTGCNCTTCCTTCCTTCCTTCCTTCCTTCCTTCCTTCCTTCCTTCCTTCCTTCCTTCCTTTCTCTTATTCTCCCTCTGTTTCAAGGTTGGAGTAAAATATCCCACTCTGGAATAATGTGAACAAATCTAGCATTCTTAGACCTTAGCAGAAATTGGATGAAAATCATGATGCCTAGTGATTCTGTCTATGTATGACTGAAATATATATGATTATTGGATGTATTAGAAGTCAGTTTGATCTTTAAATAGGAAAGCCATGAGGTGTGACTTGATGACTGCTCTTCACACACTCCTGAAGCAGATGGGTCAGAAGGTGGAGACTGGAGAAGTAATGTCCCTCCCGTTGTAAGTGAAGATCAGGTTCATGACCACTTGAGGTACCTGAACATTCATAAGTCTATGGGTCCCAATGGGATGCATCCCAGAGTCCTGACGGAATTGGCTGTTGTAGTCACCAAGCCACTCTCAATGATATTTGAAAAGTCATGGCAGTCAGGTGAATGCCCTGTTGACTGGAAAAAAGGCAACACAGCACTCATTTTTAACTAGGATACAAAGGATGATCCTGGGAACTACCAACCTGTTAGCCTCACCTCAGTGCCAAGGAAGATCATGGAACAGCTGAAAGCTAAGCTAAGGCACGTGGAAGAGATGATGATAAAGTAAAATCAGCATGGCTTCACCAAGGGCAAGTCCTGCACTACCAACACAGTGGCCTTCTATGGTGCCATAACTGCATCAGTGGACAAGGGTAGAACCACAGATGTGATATATATAAACTTCAGTAAGGCCTTTGACATGGTCCCCAAAACATCCTCTCAAACTGGTAAGGTATGGACTTGATGGGTGGAATGTTCAGTGGGTGAGGACCTGGTTTCAAAGTTGTACCCAGAGAATGGTGGTCAATGGCTCAATGTCCAGATGGAGATTGGTGATGAGTGGTGTCTGTCAGGGATCAGTACTTGTACTGGTGCTGTTTAATATCTTCATCAGTGATATCAATATTTGAATCAAGTGCACTGTCAGCAAGCTTGCGATGACACCAAGCTATGTGGTGTGGTTGACACTCCTGAGGCACACAATGTCATTCAGAGAGATCTAGACAGGGTCAAACAGCGGGCCCAGGTGAACCTCATGAGATTCAACAAAGCCAAATGCAAGGTCTTGTACTTGGGTCATGGCAACCCTTGCTATCAGTACAAGCTGGGGGATGAAAGGATTGAGTACAGCCCTGCCATAAAAGACCTGGGGATGCTAGTGGATGTGAGCCAGCGATGTGCCCTTGCAGCCCAGAAAGCCAACCGTATCCTGGGCTGCATCAAAAGCAGCATGACCAGGATGAGAGAGCTGGGACTGTTCAGCTTGGAGAAGAGAAGGCTGCGGGGAGATCTGTGAGTGGCCTTTCAGAATCTACAGGGAAGCTGTAAGGAAGAAGGTGACAGACTCTTTAGCAGAGTCTGTCATGACAGAATGAGGGGAAATGGTTTCAAAATAAAAGAGAAAAGATTTAGATGGGATATAAGGAAAAAGTTTTTTACGATAAGGGTGGTGAGGCATAGGAACAGGTTGTCGAGAGAGGTGGTGGATGCCCCATTCCTGGAGACTGGATGGAGCTCCGAGCACCTGATGGGGCTATAGGTGTTCCTGTTAACTGCAGGCCAGTTAGACTAGATGGCCTTTAAAAGAGCTCCTTACAACTCAAACTGTTCTATGATTCTATGATACTATGACTTATTAAAAGAATGTCGTACTGCCTAAAGTGAGCATAATCCTAGAATACTTAAACACACAACAATTTCTGGAGAGTTCCTTGTCAGAACAACATCTCAGCATTTAGTGCATATTTAGTGGAAGAAAATATTTTTTCAGCATATTTAGTGGAAGAAAATAATTATTCACAGATTGCTAGTTTTGTTTTCTTACAAACAATGAGTACAATTAATATTGCCATATCACTTGCTGGTGTTTGTAAGCTTCCACTACTCCTTTAAAATAGCCAACCTCCCCAGGACACATGAATTGAAAAGGCATAATTTTAATGGGCTTGTAGCTAATTAAAAAGTGTGACATTCAGAATGTGGCTGGAACACAGCATAAAAAAGTAATCACTGAACAATAATTCATGTCACAGACAAGTGCCTAAATGTGAGTGTGTGCTGGCAAATATTATGTAGGAAAAGCCAACGTGAACTAGGCTCTTGTATGCAGAGGGGACCTTGCATGCCTCTCCGGTACAATAGTGGTGGATGTGTTTTCATTACAGATAAGTTTCAAGATGTGTTGTGAAATCCTGGCAAGCTTCTGGCTTTGAGACAGTGGTGCAGATTCATCTCTGGCTTACTGGCAAGCACACTGTGGCAAACGATGCTGAATTTCAAGAGGAAGCATTCTGTACAGTGAACGCAATTTTTTTGCTTTTTGGTGTTTTGTATTGCAGACTGCTTGGTCTCCCTGACTGCACCTACTGAGTAAATAAATGCATCTTCCTTGAACAATATTCATCAGTAAAGGCCATGCAAAATGCCAAAATCTTATCCCAATCAAAATCTTATTTGACTGGGAAATCCTTAATGCCTTTCAGGACAAGGTCTTGGGTGTGATGCCTTCCTATGTCAATACCTGCAAATCAGTAGGTCCATTAATTTTGAACATTCCCTTCTCACCCAAGCTATCTGTATTATTATAGCTATTTACATAGGTCACTATAATTATTCTTTGCATTGCCATAACTCCTCTGAGAACAGATAAGGAGCAGAAATGAGGTACCTGCACAGAGCTGGTGGTAGAGCTGGCTGCAGAGCAGCTAGAAGGAAGCAGGAAAGCTGGAGGAAGGAACAAAAGAACTGTCTGGAAAAGAGGCAGAACAAGGTTAATCTTACTTATTTGGTTTCCAATAAGTGCAGCAGAAGGGAATAATTTTAAGGAGGATTTTGTTCAAAAGTTAGTACTCGGGGGTCTCTCCGTGTGTGGGTCATCATAACCAAGGTTTCCAAATAGATGATGAAATTAAGTACTACTGTATGAGCTGATTAAGTTAACTATTTTTCAGTATTGAACTCCTCCCCTCCTGCTTTCAAAACTATATCTATGGATTGCAAAGAATTAATTATTTTTCATTCTCAGCTATGGATACTGGCTAGTAATACCGTAAAGATTAAAGATTACCCCACATTCATAACATAGAAGTTAAAATGGATTCCAAGCTGAACTCAGCAATCCTTTTCTTAAAAAAAGAAAATTAAGAATATCTATGTGGCTGCTTTTCAGGGAGAACTATGCCACAAAAAAGGAAAAGAGGAAATAAAGAAAACAAAGTGTACTAGTACTGTTAGATTTATCGCTTTTACTTTAATATCTTTGGCTTATGTAAATTTAAATGAATTATTTTTTTCAGCCCATTAATCCATAATATAGAATGAAGTCGTCTTTGTAATTAATTAAAAATGGATAGATTGATACATAAAGGATGAGATTTTCAGAAGTGCTCAGTGTTGGCCTAACTGCTGAGATTAAAGTCAGTGGTGAAATTCCCCCTGAATTCATAAAGAACAGAGTAGAGCTAAGTTGAGCATTTCTGAAAATTGTACCCAAATGGAGTGTGGGAAGGGATCAAAGTATTACAAGCTATTTAACATTGTGGTTTCTATTAAGTTTATTCTTTTTTGACTAAAAAGTGGCTTGCTCTTTTAAAAAATACATCCCATAGAGGTTTTGTGGACTTAAAAGGATTCACTTAAGCTGTTGTGGTTTGGTTTAATAATTCAGATTGGTGAGAAGAAAAAGGCATTAAAAGCATATGTAAAGAGAGTGGGAGAAGCAGCAAGGAGTGGTGTTTGGAAGCTGAAACAAAACATGTACTACTAGAATGGACTTAGTGTTAATAGATTTAGAATCACAGAATATCCCAAGTTGGAAGGGACCTATAAGGATCATCTAGTCCGACTTCTGTTTCCACACAGGAACACTCAACAATCAGACCGTATATCTGTCCAGATGCTTCTTGAGTTCCATCAAGTTCAGTGCCATGGCCACTGTGCTGGGCAGACCATGGGTTCCAAGCCCACCATCCTCTGGTGAAGAACCTTTTGGTGATATCCAACCTGATCTGTTACTGATACAAGTTTCTATGAGCATTAGTAGCTTTTTCACCTCTGTCCTCTCAAAATCCAAAGTGAATGCCAGAAAGTACGGATGAACCAAGCAGAATGGATGAGTCCTGGTGCACAGTTTGGAGAGAGGAACCATGCCACAGCATCAGAGCTGATGGTCCAGAAAGATCTTAAAATCACATAGAGTTCTCTGTGAGTTCAATCACAAGAGCTGTTGGTCAAAATTTTAAGCCAAACTTTTGGTTTTTCCTTACCATTAGGGAAAATAGTGTGTGTAGAGCTCTTTTCTAGAGGATTAGGCTGAGAAGAAGATATAAAATAAAACAGCCGACCTGCTGCTTGTATCTGTAGCAGGCTGCATGGCTCTGAAAACATATGGTCCCTTTGCCACCACAGAGACCATAGGAGGGGCAGCTTAATGGTGCTCTGCACAAAGATTTTAGAGCCTTTCACACAACAGGTATAAACGATACATTTCATCTTTATGCCAGACTGCTAAATCACAAAGAAGTAACTCCTGTTAATGCTGGAAGGCAGAAGCCCAGAGCTGCTGCTTCACTTTGCTATTTATCATGTCAGGGCCACAGTCTTGCAGGTGGAGTTCCATATATTTCTGGCCCAACCAGATAGAACAGAAGCCTTGGATGTGTTTCTAAGCTCTCAGATGCTTTAAGACAAACCCAGAGCTTTAGCTGGAAGTGATTTTTGCTGCATACTGATAAATAATCTCAGGGAGAGCTCAACTGTCTACAAGAAAACATCAGAATGAAAAGAAAAAAAAAAAGAAAAAGAAAACTCTCACACACACAAAAAATATGAAGTGGATGTACTATCATTATTTTCATTATTTTCCCAGCAGATATTTTTGCTGAAGTCCCTCCCTTCCCCTGCTCCATTTCTGCCATGGCAATTGTCATAACTATCCTCTACATTTCCTTGGTGGGAGAATTGTAACAATTAGCCCATGACTTTGCACCAGCTGTCTTGGCATAGAGGAGGCGATGTGCTTTGGACTCCAAACACCTGCAAACCCAATGCATGGTGGATGCTTGGATGCTAAAGCAAACAGCTGTTGTGTTTCGGGTTCATTCTCTTGGGGAGGATGAGGGAGGAGTAGGTAAAAATAAGTGCCCTAATAACACAATTTCCCTTTTTTTTGAGGTTTATTCTGTGCATTCCCTTCCAGTATGCTGCATCTCAGCTGATGAAGGGATGGCCCTGGTAGTTATCTGGAGATTATACAATCTGTAGGGCTCCATATGTTACAGGGTTTTGAGGGTGGCTCTGAGTAGCTAAATATAGTGCGTGTGTGTTGGGAGAAGGAGGAGGAGCAACCCCACCTCTATTTTGATTTATTTTCTATTTATTCCCTTTTTGGAGCTCTTGGAGGACAGTTGAGTTTGGCTTGTACACTCCTCAATTAGTGTGATCTGGAAGCTGGCAGTCAGCACTTTGGCAGTTTTACCCCGGTGAGTTTAATAACCAACGAGAACCGCAATATCAAATTTACAGAAAGAGCCATGAATGCTTTTCTTTTTCCCAGTAACTGTTAAGTGGGATTATTCAAGGAGGAGATTTAAATGTGGGTGGCATCAATTTGAAATGCAGATGGCGTATCTTATTAAACACCATTTTAGATATTTGTAGTGCTCAGAACAGTATTTGCCTTGAATTTAAATAACGATGTACAGTATTTGTTAAAAAACATGCTTGGGCATGTTTTGTTTAATTAGTGGCTTGAAATTTCCTAGCATATGGCATGTCATTTGGTAAAAAGATATGCAATTATGAACTTCCTTGAAGTTTTACTATTTAAATGCAAAATTAACTTACTATGTTCATCAGTTAATAGCAAGCCATAAAATACAGTATTTACTAAACAAAAGACATATAGCAGTAGCCCAATACATGTGCACCATCCGTACATGTAACACCATACATCTTCTGGTTCATAGGAAGTGAACTGGACACAATCTGCTCCCATAGTCCATTACCAAAGTTTTCTGTACATCAGTGTAAACGAAATTGTGTCTATTATCTTTAAAGGCCTGGATGCTGTTCTAGAAGCATGACATTAATTTTTTATTCTTCAGGAAAGCAAACAGACCATCTGTTTAAACATCCACTACTTTCTGAAGCTCTGCAGATTTTTCCCTGACAGGTTTTGAATGTACTTTTAAAGTTTTTCAAACTTCCAGTTGCTTGCATGTTCATTTTTTTCATAGGGAAATGGAAACGAGAGGCTGGGAGGCTGAAGAATGATGCATATTTATTTATTTTTTCCATAGTTTACCTGCTTAGTTCCTACTCCTCATCACGACAGATGACTAATTCAGTGGCTGCCTCCTTCCACCAGCTCAGTGCAATTCTTCCATCCACCACCTTCATCATTCCCCAGTCCCAGATGAGCTGATGAAACCACTTGCCTCAGGCCTCGCAACCAGCACTCACTGCAAGCAACACTGTGCACTCGAATAATCCACAAACTGGAGGATTCGCATTTTTACTCTTGAGAATTACTTATCTCAAAAAGGAGAGAGGGAAGCAATGAAGCCTCATGAAGAAATGTGAAAAGAATGACCCTTGGCCTGACACCTTGTTTTCCTTCACAAGTTTTATTTCACGGCTTTTTTGCACATTGCATTTTTTCAGACGCAGCAGGATTCGTCTCCATGTATTACGGATATCTACATCTGAGCCAGGTCCTCCTAGGCTTCGTGTTTATTTCTAAGATGGTAATAAGCTCTTTCAGGATTTTATCTAAACTGTGTGATCTGATTAAGTTAAATATTTTTTTAGATCAGAGGTCTAGAGCACCTCTCCTACAAAAAAAAAAGGCTGAGGGAGCTGGGGGTGTTCAGTCTGGAGAAGAGAAGTCTCTGGGGAGACCTCATTGAGACGTTCCAGTACTTAAAGGGAGCTTATAAACAGAAGGTAAATCAACTTTTTGCACAGGTAGATAGTGATAGGACAAGGGGAATAAGTTTTAAACTAAAAGGGAGGAGATTAGGTTTACATGTTAGGGGGAAAATTTTCACTGAGAGGGTGGTGAGACGCTGGTACTGCTGCCCAGAGAAGTTGTGGGTGCCCCATCCCTGGAGGTGCTCCAGGCCAGGTTGGATGGGGCTCTGGGCAGCCTGAGCTGGTGGGGGGCATAAAGCTTAAAGCTCATCCAGTTCCAGCCTCTTGTTGTGGGCTGGTTGCCACTCACCAGCTCAGGCTGCCCAGGGCCCCATCCAACCTGGCCTTGAATGCCTGCAGGGATGTGGCACCTGCAGCTTCTTTGAGCAACCAGTTCCAGTGTCTCAACCACTCACAGAGTAAAGCATTTCTTCCTAATATCTAACCTAAATCAGATTTTTGGCTTTACTAGCTGTTTCCTTCTGCTCACTCTTCAGTCTGCACTCTCTGCTCCTTTTGCTAATCACTGTGTTTTTCCACTCCAGCTCACTACACTGTTATTTTTTATATGGTTCTGGCTTGATTTCTCTGTCTAATGAATGACTTCGCTGTCTCTCAGCTCTCTCCTAATGAAGATGGACAGAGCTTTATCCTTTCATCATGGAACTCTGGGCAATATCATATAGCAAAATGAATTAACTATACGAAAATGGGTCCATAATATACCCATTCTTTCTCTTCTGCAGTACAGAAAGTGATTCTCTCAAGGGGAATGTTTCCCCTATTATTTGTTTGTCTATTTTTTTTCCCTGCCCAGGAACCAATTCTTTCTTGGGAGGATAGAGCCAAAGGTTATATTCAAGATGAAGGCTGAAGTGCTCAGGCCTCTACACACATGTACAGCTATGGCAGGGATTGCCTCTGATTCCAGGGATCATTCCTAAACACGATCTCAACGTGGTTTAACAATGAATTAGTTTCTGAGATTCTCAAGGAAAAAAATTTACTTTTTTTCCATATTTGTTTGCAGATTTTAGTAAAAATTGTGAATTCTGAATTCACAAATCAGCACTGGACCTGGGCACTGTTTGGAAATTTAAATACATACATATAGCAGCCATCACCTCAGGCACAGCGTTACAATTTTTTAATAGCAAGCTCTATATCCAGCTTGGACTCTAATTTATCCTTCTAATGAAGTGCTTTTTGAAGTCCAGCATCCTCCAAACAGCTGCATCATGTTTCTATTCCAAAGGCAATTAATTCTGAGTTGCTTTTTTTTCCAGACCTGTCAGTGTTTAAAATCCAGCCAAAATCAGACAGGCACTTCCTGAGATTTTTCCAAGGATCTAATGTCTACCTCCTTTTGCCATGGTTGGCAGCCATGCAATTGTGGGCAATTATGAAAATCCCTGTAATGGTTTTCTGCATTTGAGACACCTAAAGACCTTACATGCTGCTCCTGTGCCAAACAACCTCCACTTTTTCTTCAGGAGCTCCATCAACTAGATGACTTTTAAGGTTCCCTTCCAATTCAAATCATTCTATGATTCTGTGATGATCCTATGGCCAAATCCTATGGAAGAAATAAGTGTGATTTTAATCCCCATTAAAGACATGCAACAGGTAACAGACATCCCAGGGAATAGTTTGGCTCTATGAATACTTCTAAGATTCTAAACATTTTTATAAAAATATGAGAATAATTCATTAATCCTTGGAGAATATTTCCATTAGGCATTAATATGGCATTACTGTAACTTTTAGCCTTTGAATTGGTGTTTCATTTTGACATATTTTGCCCTAGAAAATATTTCATTTTGCATTAAAACATGATGAATTTAAGTTATGTTTATCTTCTGATCATATATTCCTTATTGTAGAAAGGGCCTTTTCTTTTTTTCTGCAGACAAGAAGTTAAAAGGAAAAAATAAAACAATGCACCGGGTCATTCATCCCTTGGCTTCAAATTGTCACTCCAGCAACAAAATACATGATGAAAATACAAATAAATAAAAAAATAATGACAAAAAATAAATAAAAAAATAAATAAATAAAAAAATAAATAAAAAAATAATGACAAAATACAAAAACATCCATGTCAGAAGAAACCAGTGAGGCTTGACAGCAAACAATTCCATCAGAAGAATGGAGGGGCAAGGAAAGTATTCACATGTTAAAAAAAAAAAAAAAACACAAAACAAAATAAAACACATTTTTGAAAATTGAAAATATGGGTTTCCATCCCCTCTCTCCCACATCTAAATGGAATTCATTGTGGTGACCTGCTCAGCTAACCCAAAGTCTAAATGGTGTTTATGTCATTGAGTCAGATGCAGTTCTGAAAACACAACCACTCTTAAAAAGAAATTGTACTAATGATTCACCATGGGGAGCTCTTTCCTCTCAACTGTTATGAACTAATATTTAAGTGGGAAGTTGGGGTCATTGTGTTTCTAGATGTCATTTCTTAAAAAGGAGATATAAAAGGCACCTTGACAAGTTGTCATTAAAGATTTCATGGCAATATCTGTAAGTGCAGGGATGCCTACTCTGTTGCCGTGGCAAAATTCACATTCAGATGATTACATTTTGCCTACTTACAGTCAGCCTGCATTTTCAATTCCATATGTCATTCTTCCCATCTTCTCCTTTTAAGCTGCTGTATGGTGCTGCTGTGCATTATTAAACAGTTGCCACATTTCACCCCAGTGAATCTTGCATTTAAATGATGGATTTACGAAGTCTATGCTGCTTTGTTGGGTTTGCCTGCACAGCTAGTTGAACTTTTTCTCAGAAAACAATTTTCCTTTAGAAATAAAGTTGAACAAATACTGTTTTTTATTAAAAGCTGCCAAAAACTTTCTTCTTTTTTTTTAATCTTTTTTTTAAAGTTTGTGGATTTATGAATTCATAATGAAATTAAGTAAATGTTGTATATAAAAGAAGTGTAAATAATTCAATGTAATTATAAATACAGAGAAAATAGTTTTGTAATCAAATATTAAAATTATTCAGATAGTATTTTAGATATCTCTTTGTCTGAAGAAACCAATTCAGAATGCAAACATTGTCAGGACTGCAAGAATCACAGGAAAAGTATTTCAGGTGTTTCCAGTAAGTTCTTTTTATCTATTTTTTGAAGCTTGCAAAGTGTTATACCATTCAGAACGAAAAACTACCTTTAATTCTTTTTCCCAGTAGATGTATACATAAAAAGAAACTCGAGTGCAATTTGTTTTTTTAGATTGCAAACTCAATGAGACAGGGATCACTGCTCCATGAAATTAACCACATTGTATGCAGGCTGGAGAAATGCTCCTAAAAAGATACAGTATTAGGATCTGTCCCAAGGAGGATACAGTGGTTGTCTAGAGGGTTTGAAGAAATGGAAAACTCAGTTTGGGGCAATTAAATAAGGAAATAAATATATTCATGATGTGGTTGAAAAAAGACTCCGATGAAAGGTATTGCCTTGTTGTCATATCTGTTATGTTCCAGTTAGTGTTGAGTAGGGGCAAATGAAGAACTTAGACAGATTGGCCCTGTCAGGGAAATCATCACAGTCTCCAAGTGCTGTGTCATCTTGGGAATACACCAATCCCCCAGTGCAAAATTAGAGCAGTCAATACCCTCAGAAAAGAACTTACAGTATTTTAAGACATGTGTAAAGATCCCTAAGGACACAAACTCCCTGAAAGACTTTAGGAAGCTTCAATACTGTTCTTTTTATCTCTAGACAGCTTCCTTGAAATCAGCTGTTAAAATGTGTTAAAATAATGTGTTGTAGTGTCCTGTTAGAAAGAATATATTTCTCAGGATCAGACTTGTAACCAGGCCTAAATATCTCACATAGAGGTTAATGTCTGCTATGGCTCAAAGCACTGACTACAGTAGAAACATCGTAGGTCATTTTGCAAAGCAAGAGGAGAGCCAATAGATACTGTGCGTTTAGAAGATATTGCTGTGTCCTACTTAAAAAAAAGAAAAATCCCTTTGTATTTCTTAAGACCATAGCCTCCTTTCCTGACCATACTTTCCTTTAGCTCTGGGAACAGACAGGTTTTCTTTCCTTCTGGAGCTTGTGTAGGTTTGTTCTGTCTATTAGTGAGACATCAGGAGCTGTATATTCCTGATGCCGAAAAAAAATAGGCCTCTCATCACCATCTGTGGTGCATCCAACGTACATTTTCAAGGAAAGTTGAAATTGCTTTAAAATAATTTTATTCAGCAAGACGGAACTCCATGCAATATGTCTGGTATCAAATCAGGAGCCAACTTCATTAAACTGGAAGAAGGCATCACCCTTCATCGTACTTGCAATGTCAAATTGAATGGATCCTAAGATTGTCTGAAAGACAAAAAGTCCCTCCTCCATGGCACAGAAGACCTATAGGAAGAGTTTCACTGAAGGCGGGCAAAAGTTGTGGTCTAGGGGTAAGCTCTGCGTTATTACATTAATGTGTATTGACAGAAGTTGACTCACAAACTCAAGGCAACTTCGTTGATCAAGATCAACAGCCGGAATATATAAGGTTTCTAGATGAGTTTTGAAGGGCTCTTTTCATCCAGATGCAGTAAGAAAGGCAGCACCTATGCAAGCTATGCCTTCAATGGTTTTATTGAATAGATATGCAAAAAAACTTTGTGATAATCCAGTTTATAGGTTACTAATGTGTGGCTAAGTGAGACAAGGATTCTACTGGACAACAAGATGTATATGGGTGCAATCCAGTTATGCAGCACATTTTATTTTCAGATCATTCCTTGAACACTAATAAATTCATCCTCCCAGCACCCAGGAGCAGAGAGCAGGGAAGGATACTTGCATAGATGCTAGTAAATACTCTTTTTTTCCATTTTTTTCTCAATTGTTTTTTCACAGAGAAATTCCATAGATAGACTCACTGATAAAGAGGGAACAACTGCAATGTGATACATAAGGTATATTTTCAAAACACAATCCTACAAGTGACTAAATGTTGCAGGCAAAAATTGCTTATTTCAATGGGACATTGCAGAGAACAAATGAAACAATAAAATACAGAGTGACACACATGCTCAGGAGACTTTCTTCTGAGACTTCTGTTTTATCTTTAACTACAAAGGCAAGATTGTCCCTTATGCTCTGTGATGATGTGCCAGAGGAGGGTTGCTATGGCAGAAGATAACCAGACAAAGTCTCCCAGCCCCCAATGCGTCTGCTCCTCTTTCCACCCACTTACCCATCTGGCCAAGCTGCAGCAAAGGTGCAATGCCTTGGGGCTCTGCATGCAGCCTGCAGAGGAGTCCCACCAGGGAGTTCTTGTCTGGGCAATTTTTGGCTGGTTTATGACATTCCTCATCACCACCTGTTTTAAGATGTCCGTACCCAGTCTGTGATTCTGGCCTGATAGATTTTCCACCCTGAATTATTCCCTGGCCACATTCCAGCTATACTATTTGGGACTACGATTTTGTTAAACCCAATTCCCATGCAGGGTCAGGATTGATCAACACAGGATTTTTTAGGAGCACAAATGAATGTATTCTTTGGCCAAATCATGTAGCCATGGAAGACAAGACTAAACTTCCCTTTCATAGAACCGTAGAATCATAAAGGTTGCAAAAGATCGCTAAGATCAAGTCCAGCCATCAACCCATCACCAGCATGCCTACCAAATGATGTCCCTTTGTCTTTACAAAGATCAGCTCTTCAACTTACCCCTATACATGTACTGCACCAGGACATGCTAGAAGGTGCTGAGCCACCCTTGTTCCTTTGACAAGAGTGGAGACTAGAGTCAACTTAGCATCTTTCAGGAACAGTGTTCTGGGGTACACTATATTCCACTTGAGTTGGAATTGAATCCATACTCTGGCTTCATGCTAGAAGGAATCATTCCCATTCCAAGCAGCTTTGCTTCAGAAGAAATGTAAAATCAGTCTGCTGGCTAAATTTCAGTTTAAGTAATTACATTTTGCTCACATAAATTACTGTAATAACTTGAAGGAGGGGAAATGGTTTTTTTTGCTTACTCTTCCAAACATATTTTATGGGGTTAGGAGCAGAGATGAAATGGGCCAACCCTTCAGAGGGGTAGCTGTATTTTAGTGGGGGATGAAATTCCCCCTATACATTCCATATTTTTGTGCAGGGAACTCCAGTCCACATCCAGCCTTCGTGAAAGATGGAGAGCTATTAACATCTTTCAGAAACCTTACCACATTCAGCCTGTGATATATCTGCCTCAGCCCTACTCCCATACATCAGAACTGTCTCTCTGACAGCTCTACCGAGATGGCTTGAAAAGGGCCTATTCTGAACTCATTTTCTCATTGTAAGCTTGATGGTTTCTTCATTTTCTCTCTCCATCACCATCCCCATTCTGACAAGACCCACTCTGTCACGTGGGCAGTCATCTCCTGTTATCATCCACTGACATCCAGGCTAGCTACAAGCCTGCTTGGTTCTGCATCCATCACACCTAGAGGAGCCAGGATTTAGCAGACAATTGAACTCCTGTTGTTGACCTACACATCCAGTTCTGCATAGCACCATCCATCCTCGTCTCCGCTCATGACTAACTGCAGTTCCTGAACTATATCCATCTTCTTGAAATGACCCTTCTAGAGCCTGGCTGTGGAAATGATGTTTTAAACTGACTATCTTCATCTTTACACCTTTCTGATGTATGTTGATTTGCATCCAGTCCAGTGCTATATTTTACCACAGGCATCAAATCCATCACAAGTTCCGTCTTCCTTATTCTTTTTTGCCGTTCTTAAATTTCTTCCGTAATCCCATCTATCTCATTGCTCATTCTAGCCTTGCTATTTCCTTTGTCATCACTTTGTTTGTGATTCTCATGTTTGAGATATCCTAATTTTTCATATCCTGTAAGTCTGCAATGCAAAATGACACTCTTCCTGAATCGGGGACTCAGTTATATTATCTGCATGATTATTCATTACATAGAAATTTGAGAACAGCTAATGCATATGCATAAACTGATTGTTCTCAAGGTCTGATTGTTCACTCTTTCTGTGAATTCATTACCACAACATGAAATTTCTTCAAGCATGTGAGGAACAGACCAAGAGACATGTATGTAGAATAAGAACAACGGGAATTGCAATATCAAAGATTGTCAAGCAAATGGACATAAAATTTGGAGGCAAAGATTATGTTGCTAAATGGTAGCATGTGACTCTATTTCCCAACTGCTTCTTGCAGTGTGCTTCTGAGCGGTGGTGCCTTAGATGGATCGTTCCATCTGCTTCAGTGCAGAAATCACGACATCCCTTCTCCCTCCCATTACTTTCCTCTTGCCATTTACTGAGCTTATTCATTGAGTCAGCTCTGACATTCTGCAAAGATTCATGCATGTCTAATCTGAACACTGCCAGCCATCCCACTAATCACAACCGATACTTGCAGTACTAAAGTATTCGTCTAAATCCTTGTATAGGTTGGACTTTCTTTGGGCAGGGATTGTAGATAATTCTACTGAGCAGCTAAGGACTAATCTCACTGCAGACGTCTAAAAATATTATTATTATTATTATTATTATTACTTAGTCTTAGCTTTTGCAAAACAATCAGCATTTTTTCTGAATGTTTTAACAGTTTTAATGGATTTGCCAATTCTGACTTTCCACTGTATTCGTACACAGATGAACAGCCCAGTGCTGAAAAAGCACTAATATATTCCCTGAAAATCCTTATAAAAGCAGAGAAAAGGATCAGTGAAACATAGTATGAAAATCACAAATACTTCCCAGGAAAAATAAAACAAGTTTTTTTTATGTCATAAAGCTAATTCCAAAAGCCATGGGTGTTGAATATTTCAGAGAGTAGAAGATCTTTCTTCTGAGTCACTGTTTTTAGTAGTTACAAATGTATGTAGCATTTACCATTTTACTGTATTTTTCTTTTGAATATCCCCATATAATTAATATTTTCTCAGTAAATATCTAAATACATTTTTTCCTCACTTTGTGCATCTTTTCTCCCTCAGTCATCCAGTGGGCTGAAATGTTATATTTGCATATTTATGTAATAATATGAATTGATGAAATACCAGGATGCAAGAAGCACCATGGGTGCTGGACAAGATATGAATGAAAATTGAAAACATCTACCATAAGTTATAGCAGTGCTATAGCAGTCTGCTCTTCACCAAGAGAGTTTTCTTAAGGTCATCTAAGTATCATGCCATAGGCAAGATCTATATTGAAATAAAAAGTTTGAGCTCCATGACTCTGAAATCTTGGAAATTTTTAAATATTTAATGATGACATAAGGAAAAAGCATTGTTTTATTTTGCTGCGCTGTACACTTTTTTTCCTGCAGAACTTAACTATTCTATTGTCTTAGTCCATAAACACTTAAGTGGTATGATCAATCATACTAAGACCATTCTTATTTCAACAGAACTGAAATAGAATTCCCACTGTCCCTACATTTTTCTTGAGAGAAAGGGAATTGGAAAGCTTTCGTCTGTAGAAGTCAGTTGAACAGACTACCAGGGAACTGGGAGCGTGGAAATTGGGCAAGTTTCCTGCCAAATGCCTGGGAGGCTGGGAAATTTGCTTTTCATTCAAAAGACTTGAAGTTCTGTTGCGCTTTTACAAAAAGAAAGGGCATGAAGCCCCAAGGCCCTGGGAAGCTTAGGAATTTCTGACCATAAATCATCCAGACTAAGAGCTTCTTGGAAGTCTATCAGGCAGTCAAGGAACCCATGTTCATTGTTATTTGTTGGCATTTTTTATGGTTTTTAATTATGTTCATTGAAAATGGATATATATCCTCTAACTAATATTTACAGATTCAACTCTACAATTTCTAATGGATAACCATTACTCTGAAAATTCCTAATTGCACTTACACTGAGCATCTCCAGAACTTCAAGGATCTATTCCAAGCCACATCTTTTCATTGATTTTACAAAGGAATAAGGTAAATTTTGACTGTTTCAGCTATGTTGTTGCACTCTGGGATTTTTCCTTATTTATAGATCAATGTGACAGACACTTAGAGCTGAAGAAGAACATTTTCTTTCCAAAAAAGCATTCAATTAAAGTCTCAGAACATCCTACTGGAGTAATTGCATAATTAGATATTATCTTTAGGATTCATATTTTAAGAAATCTTCCTTTGCCATCAATTAAAATCTGAGGAAATACCTCAATTATTGAGAATATTGGAAGGAATGAAAAGGAGAGAACCAAAATATTATGGCAGTTTATGAGATGTTGTATGCTCAGAGGGACATTAAAGGTGATACTACCTTTTGAGTAGGCTGAAAACAGTGGCTGTTCTTTACAAAGCTGTAAAGAATGGGTGGGATGTTGTGGAATGCTACAAATCATGTCAAGGCTCATGATCTGAGAAGGTGCAGCCTGTCAATCTGCTAAGCATGATTAAACTTCACATGACTTTCAGTACAGTCCTTAAGTTAGAAGCCCTGAGATACCTGAATTGTATAACAGCAAAGTCAGTTGTTAAGTGTGTCTTGTAATTAGTTAGAAAGTCAATAATGATAACTTGCTTCAGAACAAAACAGCTGATACTGTGAAACTCTAGGTAATAATTCTAGTTAATGATTCCTATAATTTAATAATAGGAGGAATAATAATAATTTAAATCCACTACATATCCAGTTGCTCTTTAAATGATAAGGAATTAATGTTTTACATGTATTTCAATGATAAAATAATTTTGACACTTTTTCTATTTAAATATACAGCAACTAAGTCTTGAAAAAATGTCCATTTATTTCTTTGTATATATATTTATTTAACCAGTGCAAAGATTTTATTTTTAATTTGAGGTAATATTCCTCCTTCATGCCTTAAAAAAAAATTACCTTCAAAATCACTTAGTGTTCCTAAGAGCTTCACTGCATTGACTCTAGAAAGGCTGCCATACTTTGTATCAGTTGTGGATTTGACCCTTGATTCTTTGGTGATGGGTTCCAGCACAACATTTCAGTGAAGTTTTTTACAGTGTTTCTAATCAATTTGAAAAAATACCACAATTTATTTCCATGACAAGAATCTCAACCTATGTTGTGAGGTTTTAGATCCCATCTTTCCTTCTATTTGCAAAAGCTTCTCACTGAGTTCAGTGGGGAACTTGAGCTCTTGTTTTTTGGCAGGATGGAACCTTGATAGTTGGAAGGAAATTGCTTTGCATCTTGTACAACCTGCTAATGTGCTTGTGCATTCATGCACAGCAATTGATCTTACAAGCTTCTGAATGTTCACTGGACTTGCCATTATACCATGAATATTTTATAGTGGCATCACTATAATAACAGTAATTACTTTTGCCCTTTTACAGAACCTTTTATCTAAGTATTTCAAGGTGCTTTATGGATGTTAATTAAGCCCTACAGTCCTCTTGTGGAGTAGGAATTATTACCATCATTCTGCAGATGGGGAAGCTGAGGTACAGAAAATCTGAACTTGACATTGACCAAGGTCATATTTCAAATCCTGTCCAGGACTAGGAGTCAAATTCAAGGGTCCTTGCTCTCGACTTGTGCTTGTTTACCTGATACAGACTATACTACCAGACGAAGTGAAACATGCAAGGTTGAAAAAGGCTGTACAGTTCTTTGGATATGATTCCTATTATTTGGAGCATTACACATTTTTTCTACTCTAGAGTCATCATGCCCCTCAATGCTCCCTTGCAATATCGTCCACATGCCAGAAGGTACTCACTGAAACGCATTTGAGGTGCTACACTCAGAAAAACTGCTCCTATACATAGAGCTACCAGTAGAAATTTTGCTAAGTATCAGACCAGTCTTGCTGGTGCCAATGCAAAAACATCATGAGCTGCCAATGAGCTGTGAACAAAGTCCACCATGAAAGGTACTCTTCTCTCAATTGCCTTACTAATAGTTAAAATGTGTCTCAAGGTATATTCTAATAGAAGTGCCTGTCATTTAGATTAATGAAAATGACTTTCTGTGATTGCTTCTTTGACAAACTTATTTACTATGAGAGTGCTAGCCCTTGATTGCTTTGTTAAAAAAAAAAAAGAAGAAGAAGAAGATGTAATTATTATACAGTAATTATACAGGAGAGCTCGTGTCTAAAATGAACACACAAAACCCCTATTCATTCAGGGAAAACAGACACATTTCCTGAGTGGAAAGGTGACTACAATGCTAATGTCCTTAATCAAATTGAAATGCATACACACAGTCAGAGCAAGGCATGGCTAGCCTTTGAGAAAGTAAACTAGAAGGAAATAAACAGAATCATAGAATTGTTTGAGTTGGAAGGGACCTGTAAAGGCCACGTAGTCCAACTCCCCTGAAATGAACAGGGACACATGCTGCTCAGTCAGGTGCTCAGAGCCCCATACAGCCTGACTTTGAATATCTGCCAGTCAATGAGCCCATATGCGCTGCAGGAGCAAACTACAGCACCTTTAACTCAATCATTGCATTGAGAAAACATAAGATGCCTCCACATACCCATCTTCAGACTCAACACAAACCAAACGTAACATGAAATTCCAAGTGTGGGATTTCTTTGCAGCTGAGAAGAGATGTGCAAGGTTATTCAGTGTGAGAATTGGAGTAGCTGTGGCTCCCAATGGCACTGAGCTGGTTTGAGACCATGGAACCCATGGAAATCTGCCTTTAAATTAAAAATATATTCCACGTTTTAACATGGAAAAAAACCTGGTTTCTCAAATGTAACTAGGAAATTACCACTCACTTCAGTCCTTCCAGGATGCCCTTCAGAGAGTTCAGAAGTATCTTTACCACTTAGGAAGACACAGTAATTACTGTAAATGATGTAAAATCCTTTAAGCTGTAAGAGATTTGACTTGTCTAATCAATATCTTGCAACAACAAAATTTAGCCTGTTTTGCAGCAATAACATTGCTTATGATTTATTCCACTGAAACTCCAAGTTTTCAGTCCAACAGCCCTATCTATGTCTTTCAGCAAAACTGAATTACAGAGCAGTGCTAGTGGGAAGAGACACTTGAATATTACCAGAAAAAACTAATTTGCTCCTGGCCTGGAAGAAAGCTGAATGGATGGGGTGCCAGAACATCCAAGGCACAAAAAGATGAATAAAGGCCAGTCTTTAACAAAAAGAAATACCTAGTGCAAACAACATGCCTTGAGAAAAGACTTGTTCTCTTGGCACAGGTTTCCAGCAGATTTCCCACCTTTATTCTTATTTTTCTTATTTTTCTTATTTTTCTTATTTTTCTT